>NC_088309.1:21479567-21782598 GCF_910592395.1 Lineus longissimus | reverse complement strand
AATGGAAGGTTTCACAAAGTAAGTATTTTGCACTTTATAATTTTTGCCTGTTGACTGTCTATTGAAGATTCCTACTCTGGAAAGCGCGCCTTTTGGACCAAGTTCTGTTATTGTTATAGTGGCAAGAATAGTGCCCTCTGGGTACTTTTTGCTCCGAGATGAGTATGATTGTTTATATCCACCTTCTTTATTTTTCAGTACTAATGTCACCTACCAAGATAGCTATCTAATGGCTGGTGCCAAGAGACAGCGCAGATGCAGTAGCGGTGATGAGATGGTGACCTCATTGCCGGGAAGATGGCCGGGAGTGACCTCGTTACGCACGCTACTCCAACGAGAACGTGACGAGGAGGCCCCAAAGCTAAACATCCTCCTGTGCGAATCGCTGATTGGGGTCTACATGAGCCTCTTGATCCATGCCGTCACAACCTATGATGCTAACATCCTCTACCGACTGGTCGCGCACCCGTTTAACGAGAGAATGTGGTCGGCTTTGTTTGGTGGTGGGACAAAGAAACGACTCAATGTTGCTCAGCCTAGTGGTAAACCTCAAGGTAAAACAAAACAACATGTTCCTAGTTCAATTTTCCTCTGGTCCTCTAAATATGAAAAAGTTCTCCCTGCTCTATGAATTTGGTCAATGGCAGATCCTATTTCATTCTAATCCACAAGCCTAACTTCTTATTCTTCTCGGCTTACATCTCTGAATTCATTGTTCCTTGAAGCACAAATTAAAGTTGCTAAACGTCAGAATTTCAATGAAAATTATTAATGTGTATTTACAGGAAACATTCCTCGTGCCATCGACAACCTCTCCCGTGGACGTGTCAATCTCCACACCCGTCTGTTTGGCCCCGAAGTGGTCACTGGGCAGAAAAAAGAGGAAAAACCAACATACAGGGAGAAATTCATGCCACCGGAAGTTAGCATCATAAGCTATTTCATGACCAAGGTAAGTTTCCCAAGTATTTCATTTGATGTCTCTTTTTCTTCCTTCTTCATTAGGAAACGCCATGTCTATTCCTTGCGGGTTAAATTGCGGGCCTAGCCTGACCCTTCTACATGTCGGTCATGTGCTTTATAAAAGTAGCCATTTATTTATTTTAACAAAGCTTGACTATTGCTTTGATTTTCTCGGTCTTTGCACACTCGAATAATCCTCGAAAAGGCAAGATGTTTTTCGTGAAGTTGGTGTGTTGTCAGTCATGTCAGTAGCTCTTCACTCTCGGCATGTCAACTAAGTGTTATCTCATCTTAATAACGCTTTTTGCTTTTAATTGTACAAACACTAAGCTCTGAACTTATTTCTAAGCTGTGTATTCTGTGGATTTTTACTATACTTTCAGCTTTCAGCTCATTTCAAGCTAACTGTGACAGATCAATTTCAGAGTGAATATGATTTTGTGTCTCAGAGTCATAAGACTTTAAAGACTTGTGGTTGCTTGATGAAACTTACCCTGGTTTGCTCTGATACTTAACTATGAACAGCTGTCCAGGACTTGGCCATTTTGTTTTTTGACTTTGTCAAACTAGTCTTTCTGATCTCAGCTTGCAGAAGAATCAGCACTATTCAATTCGTCACGTTCTAGCTCTAGTAGCGAGGTGAGGCATGCTTTGTCCCCAACAAAAGATTATCGGAGAAAATTACAAATAGTGCCAAGTCATCAAATTCACAAAGTGATTTGATGATTTTTGGGCATTTTCTCTGTTGGGGACGCATGTTATTTAAAGAGAGTGTGCTGTAAATACTGCCATGGCATGGTCCCTTTCCCCAATTTACATAGTGTCAAATGACTGCTGTAAATAAGCTCCATCCATATATGCTTCGTCATTTGGTATGACATCAGAGTGCGGTGCTGTGTAAACGATCATGAACATCATTCTGCCATTTATGGTCATGTGTTCGCAGTCAGATGGTGATGACGTCATCTGCACGTTATCAAAAGGTCTGCTTTCCTGAGTTGTCACAAAAGCTTGATGGAAAATGTTGAGTTGTACTTACATCCACAGTTGTGAAATACTCCCTTCCCATGCCATACGACCCAACACATGCATTTTGTAGAAAGTCCTTGAAATCAATACCCACACTTAAATTTCTGCATGCCATATTCAAAATCTTTTGTATGGTTCTAGTTGGTTTTCAAATGACAGTTAGGGCATTTTAGTTGCGTATAAATGCTAGTGTGGTGTCTTCTTGCAGTTCACACTGCCTCCCGATGAGAGGTTTGAATTATGTACATTTAGAGGATGCTCAAAGGTAATGGTAATTGGTGTTAAGAGCAAGGGCTGGTCTTATTTTGTTTCAACGCTTTGTGTTCCTTTGCAGTTTTAAGTTTAGTTTGTTCCTCGGGTCCTAAAAGCGTGTTCTTCAGGTGACATACATGTACAGGATTGAAAGACCGATTGGTATCAAAAGAAATTCTTTGGACTCGAATGTGTGTTAAAAAGACTTTTCGACCAAAACTTAAAGTGCAGTGATGCAAGTGCATGACAGTAACCTGAACGACACCTTTTAAGAGTGCTGGAAGTGTGCTTTTAAATGTACAGGTGAGAGACATGATGCTGAAAATAAAACTTAAAACATTCACAGTTCACATTATATGGGCCTGGGAAAGCAGGTTGAACATTTTTGTGATATTCCTCCGGCTTTAAAACTACACAAATTTAAGTCATTTGCTCTCTGCTGTATATCCCAGCTTTTCTGCTTCATTTCATAGGATGCTTTGCCATGCCTACATAACAAACACCAGCCTCTACATCTTAAGCATCTCTAAGGCATGTACAGATCAACGACCATCACTGCTCCAGTGCAGGCATGTTATTAGGGAAGCAGTCCCTCAAGTGTTGCTATTGATGGTGGAAGCAACCTACACGCAGCCAGTGGCAAGAGTTGCTGATTTTTCAATTGGCAATACTGTCAATGCTTGGCTATTTTCAACCCTATAATACTCCTTGGTGTTTGTGGGCTACAGCAGGTCCAGGACATTGATGACAAAAAGTACCACGGATCTGTAGTTTGCATTGACGGTGTTGGTGTCAAAAGCGTTGATGCACATTTCTTAAGTGCTTTATGAAAACCTTGCTCAAAGTGCCTCATCACCTAGAATCATCCAGGGATCTAGGTCCAGAGGAAGCGTTCCTGAAACTTCAATGAGGATATTTTTTTTCAGGGCTAGCAAAACACATCAACAAACTTGATAGCGATTTAGTTTCTCCTGTGTCCCCCCTCCTGATATGTCCTGTTGTGACCAGTTAGGTGCTCCTCATCCATGTCTCCTCTCACAGTCTGCACCAAGTTGATTTCCTTCCCTTTCCTTTGGTCAAAAACAAAAATACACCCCAAAGTGCAAAACTGTAGAAATTTGCAGAAGTGTTTTCAGTTTTAGGCGCACTTTCCCCGATTGGTGTTGTTCTCATGGATAATGACTCTGCATAAAAGTGTCTGATCATTAACAAAAATCACGACTTGTTTAAGAGATATACTCTTCATTGGGTGACTGATTTTGTTTAAAAGTTCTTAATAGAATAAACCTTACCTGAGCCATATTTCTTTTCTTCCAACTAATGTGATGGTATTCCTAATTTCACCTTTTTTACTTTCACCCAATTTTGTTAGTGACAACTGCTTACTCCAGAATATCCCTTGACGGACTACCTCAAATTCTGATGCCAGGGTATAGAAATGTTTTTGCTTTTGTTTAAAAAACCAACAGCAGGCATGAGCCATTTCTCTTGGTTATGGTGCATCTGGTATCCATTTCTGTAATCGTAATAACAATGTTTTTCTTGTAGCCGTATGCTCCCGTGCTGCAGCCTGGTGTGGAGGAATATGACTCCGAGGCCTCCATTCATAGTTCTGATGAAGAAGAAGAAGATGAAGCTGATCTTCTTAAACCACAGTAAGTACATTTTTATAGGGGGGGGGGCTTTGTTGCTTGACCATTCTTCATGTGAAGTACAGTTTAAGAGTCATGACATTAACTTGTCCTTTCTCTCTGTTTTAGGTCAGCGACGGCTACGAATGAACACCTTGATCCAAACTCGTACAGTTGGTGCGTGATGAGATATGCCATCATCAAGACGATTCTCAGAAATATGAGGATATTCTTGCCGAATGTGGGCATTGAACTTCCTGGTGAGCTAAATTAAACGACAGAGTTAGGAGCTGAGCGCTAGCTTGAAAGTCTTAATCTTTCGCTCTGACCAATATTGGGCATTAGGTAGCGTATGAATTAGTAGAAATGTCGACCTCCGATAAGGCTAGCTCTCGGCCGTGTTGGTAGTATTTGCTGGTTAGTAGTATTTGAAAAACGATATTGCCAACCACTTGCAGAATTGAAAGCATTTTATTTGAGCTTTAAATCCTGTATTTTCAGAGCTTCCAGTGTGTTCACCATTGCTACAGGCTGTAATCAAGGTATTACAGTGCTGGGAAGAGGTGCTGTACAGTAAACTTGAACTGTTCAACGGTCCACCAGATAATTACATTCCTGGTTGCTACATGGACACCGATCAGAATGGACCATTGTTGTTCAAGTACAAGTCGATGTTAGAACCAACCAACACTCCATTTGTGTAAGTATTGATTTCTTTTCATAGCTCAATAGTGTGTAGTGTCTCGCATGTTGCCCGACTGAATCAGAATGTAATCCCACACTGGTTCCGTTCTTAGTTTGAGTCTGGTTCCGTTCTTAGTTTGAGTCTGGTTCCGTTCTTAGTTTGAGTCTGGTTCCGTTCTTAGTTTGAGTCTGGTTCCGTTCTTAGTTTGAGTCTGGTTTCGTTCTCAGTTTGAGTCTGGTTCCGTACTTAGTTTGAGTCTGGTTCCGTTCTTAGTTTGAGTCTGGTTCCGTTCTTAGTTTGAGTCTGGTTCCTGCCCAGAAATGAACCTGGACAAGAGCTTTCCTTTGTAATTTACCCTCTGAGCTTTGCTGTGACTCTCTAAGTTGTGGTATTTTCTTACTATTCCAGCACCAACCACCATACTGCAAGCCCATGTAAGAGGTTATGGCATTATCTAGTCAGACAGGAATACCTTCAAGATGTATTCATTCGCTACATATTCAAGAAGAAGAAAATGAAAAGAGAGGTAAAACTTTAAACATCATTTTCTGATATTTGCAAGGATGGCTGTGTCTGGCACCACACTTTATTTACCGGTAGTTAGATAAGTTTGATTTAGAAAAAAGAAATTAACAAAAGACATGCCAGAAGGGTGATTTTTAGCAGGGATTGGAGCTGCTGTCAAGGGATTTAACAGAACTTCATATTGAAGCTAAGCAGATTAGAATAAGCTGCTGAAACATTTCATTGCAACAATAACACAGATTTATGTATAACTTCTCTCCTTTGCTATTACAGGAGAGCAGTAGTATGATATCGGACATGACCGATGGTGGTAGCATGCGTATGGTAGATCCTGTTAAGATCATCCATAAAGAACAAGACATCATCACATCATTTTGTATAAACCAGGTTGGTACACATGTAAAAACGAACATGTCTTTCAGCTTGTCAAAAAATGAGGTGGCATGCTTGTTCAGAATGTAGATCATGATGACTCTTGAATGCATCTGCTTGCATATCAGACAGAGCAGATCAAGTCCCACTGCTAGACTTGATTTTCATCTTTGGCAAGTCTCTTATTAGCTCAAATCATAAGATACACAAAACATATTCTTACCAAATCAGGATTCACCAATTTTTTTAATGAATGTCCACTGTCTTTGACAGTATGTTTGGAAAGTTTCAAATATTTGAATTAATTCATTGTTTTTTTCCACAGGCGAACTTGAATTGTATAACACTGTCCACACAGAAAGAAATCATAGAAATGGACATCGGTCCTATCTTAGATCCGCCAGAATGGTTGGAAGATGAAACAGAGTATGACATTGAGGGAATCAAAAAGTAAGTGATTGCTCAGTAGCTGCTCGTTCATATTCCGAGAAGACTCTGGTAGGCCAAAGCTGTTTGAATTGAGTAATGATTCTGTCCATGTCAACGTGCTATTTTGTACATGAGAAGACTTATCTAGCCAACTTTAGCTTTAGGTTTATGTATCTTTGGATGTTTTCTTCCAGTCCATTGCCATCCAAGTCGGAACCAGAAGATTTTCTCGTAGTCAGCGTCGCCCAGGATCGCGGTATGATTGGCGCGTCCTCCCAGTCCTCCCTGTCTACGCCTGCTGCTCCGGGAGTCATCCCAGCGCCGACACTCGGCCAAACGGGACGTGGTGGAAATGTGGTAAGTCATGTGCCACATCATGTGACATCTCTCACTTTCATGGAGATAGGGCTATTTGTCTGCTTCTTAGGTTTGAGTTAGATTGAGGCAAGTTTGTCCTTCTTAGTCTAGTTTCACCCCACAACGATTGTTTTGATTTACATGTTCAGATTTTACATTATGAGTTGACCTAAGAGGAGGCTATTTGTGGAATAGTTGAAACAATTCAATTAGAATTTTGTAACATTTTGAGCGAATTTCTATCATCCCTGCTAATAGATGTTGTGTTCATATTTATCGTATCCTCTCAATATGGAATATGTTACATTCTAATCATCAAAGGGGGTGAATTCAATATTTTGATATCCCCTTACATGATTCCTCAACCCATACCCCGTCCTGATCTTAGTTTATTCTTAGCTTCAGATATGAATTCCTTCTTCCCTTATCATGGGGATTGGGAAAATTAATTGTCTTTAGTTATGTGAGGTCTCCTTCCTCTGATGTGTGTGTGGCTAGTTCAGTCCCTAGTTTAATATTAGATGTTTTGTATGAATAGTTACCCACATGCATTGATTCATGCGTGTTTCCTGTGGTTGTACATGTACCTCATTGTGTGTTGCGGATCACAAGATTGAAATTTAACTTTTAGATTTTGCTTTGGAATCATATATGGCTTGTAAAGTCGTAGATCCAAGATCTGGGTGGCAGAGTCCATTTGGTGTCTACGAAATATGGTTGGGATGAAACATCATCTGACCGTTGCACAATCTGATCCAGTCGGTCACCAGCCCTATGCTAATCCTCAATTCTTTATACAATTTCAGCTTGATAGCGTGGTAAAGACAAGTTTTTTTCTTACCATTTTTTGACTTAATGCACCTACCCTCTCTTCACTGATGTGGTCTTATCTATACATGAATTCTGAGCAATTTTGATATGGTTTTGTGTGATGTTCTTACCGGTAACCAAGTTTCAGGGTTTCTTTAGTCTGGTATGCTCGCCTGCTTGCAGCCATGGATGTCTTATCGGTAAAAGGTGCATGCCAGAGCACGGTATCATCGTCAACATCTTGGACAAGTCCCATGTATATTCTCGGGAATAGTCTGTCAAGTAGTTTTTAGGAAAAACTAACAAACAATTGACTCTTTTCCAGAAAAATGTTAGCAATTTTGCCGGTGATAAGAAACAAAGGGCAAGTTTCATATTTACCTTAAATTTTACATAACATTTTGCTCTGTTAACACCAAAAGGTACATACCAGTAGTGATAACTGCTTTAGCTGTTCATTCATAACAATTAATAGTTATTTGCCATTTTAGACCAAAATTTACCACTTAGGGACTTCGGTGCTTTGCACTTTCCAGTCGTTTGTACCACATTTATTAATCCAGCTTTCTCAAGTTTAAACCAGTATAGTGCTAATATCAACCAAGTGCTTTAATATGAAAACAGATATAGATAGATATTGGTTGCAGCCATGCATATAACGATGCACTCCCAGACTCAAAGAGTAGGCTTATGCTGGTAGCTGTGGATAATATGCGACTTACAGAAATTTTCTCTCAGACACTGTCTTCTGTGTGGGTGTGTTCTCATGTTATCTATCCGGGAATATCTGAAACACTTTCTCCAAGTAACTTGACAGGATGGAAATTTGTGATCACCCCCTACTTTGTGAAGAAGTCCCACATCCCACAAGAAAACATTTGAAGTGACAAGCAGAAATTATTATAAAACATCCTTCTTTACAAGTACATGTAGTCGGTTTCTTTCCATCTTGCCAAGTCACCCTAAACATGCTATTCTTCTGTCATCTCTTGAATGTACACTACTTCCAACTGAAAAGCATGATGTACTGTCGTCTACTATCTTCCCAAACGTATTAGCAAGAATAAATTTGGCCCAGGACTGGTTGCACCAATGTCGGGCTATTCTGTGCCCTCCACTTCCCTGCTTCTTGTCGGGGCAGAGTCAGATTGTCGGTGGCATGTATGAATAAGTGATGTGTTGCCTGTAGTCATTTGTCGCTGATGTTTCTTGCATAACTTGTACTATATTTCACTGCACTTCTGCTTTTATGGCCCTTTTCGATTCACTTCTCATGTCAGGTTAAGAGAAGCTTTTGTCTAGATAAATACTGTAACCTCATTCATTTTGCAATATTTTGGCGAGCCCAGTTGTCTCATGAGCTTCAATGAGGTAATCCAGGGCAAAAGTATCTTCAGGAAAACCAAAAATGTTAGAGTTATTACAGCTGCAGGCTTTATAGCCAAAATAAACAAAGCATTTTCTCTATTGCTTCCCATTGTATGGGTTTACGATCGTCTCACTCTTGATCAAAGCGTCATAATGTTGACTAAAGTGATGGGTAGAGAAATGTTAATTTATTGAGTCGCCTTATCGAACAGCCTTAACGATTATGGGATGGTGCATTTCATGATAGGTTTTTGGAGTTATTACAGCTGCAGGCTTTATAGCCAAAATAAACAAAGCATTTTCTCTTTGGAGTTATTACAGCTGCAGGCTTTATAGCCAAAATAAACAAAGCATTTTCTCTTTGGAGTTATTATGGACGTGATTGGTTGAGAGATGCAGATAGGTTCTCACTTATACAAATAAGACATCAGCGAATCTCAAAGCCCACATGTCATGACGGGCATCGTGTAATTGTTAGAGGATGGCCAAAGGTAGTTTTCACAGGCATTGCAAATCAAGTCAGTAAGACAGTAGTTGTCAGTTTTAGCAAGCAGCAGTTGTCAGTATTAAGTATTATCACACTGCCTGTGAAAGTGGGGCAAAATTCCTAGTCATGCACAAATAGGCAGTTCTCCCAAGTGAGATGACCGGGAACTCTAGCTTGGCAATGGTCTATTGCATGTGGCCTATCTCCCGGTACTGGTGACCCTCAATGTTTCCCGGTTCTGGGACTAACTCCTCTTTCTTCTTCTTTATGCTACTTTCTCTAATTGGATATCTAGATCAAGGGTCTGAATATTCCTGGTATCCAGAACCCTCAGTTTTCCGCGTATGTCGTGGATAGGAGTCGCCGGCTAGTGCGGATGGTGAGTCCATACGTGTTGTCATGCACAGTTAATGTTGTGCTTGTTTCTGCTACAACCATACATTTTTAGTTCCTCCATGAAATCCACAACCATACATTTTTAGTTCTTTTCATGAAATCCGCGAAACTTTTTTAATTTGAGTTTCATCACTTTATTGTTTCTTTTCAACATGATGGAAGTTTTAACAAATACATTGTAGTTGTGGAATGCCTCCTAATTAGTTCGTTCGGGTGATGATGATAATTCTGAGAATAAAGTTAAAGAGTGGTTACATGTCATGTGAATTGTATTTTGTGATCATGCACTTATATACTGTATAGTTTGTTGCACTGTGTATCATTGCTTCATTTATTGTTTTTAAATGCATGGTGATTTTGATTTTCTTCAAGTTAATACTGACAAGCTGTAATATTATTATTATTATTATTTTCATATTCATTGTGCACTTATTTTTGAGCATGTCACTTTTCAGACTTGTACGGCACCCCTCAATTAACATGATTAAGGACAGCATTTGTCTGTCTCTAGGGTGCCTAAATAGAGACATTCAACTGCCACTTATTTTTTGATTGCAGGTTGATGAAACTCAGCGTTTTGTCAAGAGATTGTAGGACATCATTTCCTGATACATTTAGGTTGTGTTCCTCATGTATGATTTCATTCTTTAATTGACCCTCTTTGAGCAGGAAGTACAGAGTGAAATCACATTGTAGTTGGAAGTGAAGAAATATTTGAAATGATTAAAAAGTGCAGGTGATTTCACTGAAGGAAAGCTACGGTATATTGAAAGAGATGTTTGGTCGAGTAATTTTATATCTGTTTGAATATTGACGCTGTCTTTTGTTTTCCAGATGACGAAAAGACAAGTGAATGGTGTAAGACGAATGGGGGCACATCCTAACTTGCCATATTGTAAGTTTGTAAGAGCACCCTTGGGCAGGCTGGCCGTCTAGCCTGCTGAGCTGACCTGTCCTGAGAAAGGAGAAAGTTTGCTAGTAATGTTGGAAAAATTATATTGTTGGGGTCTTCCAACAAAAGAACATTCTGTCATAAGGTTCTTCAAGGATAATTTGTGTCACATTTAGAGAAAAATATACTGCTGCTTTGACCTGGTAGCATTAGAAAGTTTTGTCACAGGGCAAAAATGTCTGGAATAATTTGACCTGACAGCTCCAGATCGTTTGTTGTTGACATTACATTTCTTTCATTGATAACCTTTTATTTTCAGACCTTACCGGTGCTCAAGATGGTTGTGTGAAACTATGGGAATGGGGCCATTCACAGTGCATCACCACGCCGAGACAATCGGGGACACATCCAAAGGTCACAAAGATTCTGTTCAATCTTCAAGGGAACAAGTTTGGTGTTAGTGATATTGAAGGCTCTGTGTGCTTATGGCAGGTCGGGCTTGGTGCAAACATGAGTAAACCATTCTTGGTAAGTATTCCGGGTGGCTGTGTTGGATGAGTTCCAAGTCCATGCCGTAAAAGTTGACTGACGTCAGTAAGACTGGCCAATTCCATTAATGAGCCTCTCTGGTGAGTAAAAGTAACTCCAGCTGGGAGTTGGAACAGTGTGCAACCTCTCTAGAATATTCATTAACCCAACCCTGAAGTATTGGTTAAAGTGCATTGCTTGCTTTTGACATGTGTTTCTATTTTCTTCTGTTTCTTGTTTCAGAATCTTCACTGCCACAACAAGACGACGTATGACTTTGCATTTGTAGGATCTTCAAGTCTGATAGCGTCTGCTGGCCATTCTGGGGAGAATAAGAATGTCTGCCTATGGGATACGTTATTACCACAGAAAAGCAGTTTGATACAAGGTACAGCTATGCACTGTTGATAGTTTGCCTCTTTCCAGATGAGCGCCGCTTGGGGTGGAGTCATCAAACTTCACTGATATGGGTCAGCCTCTGTTCATTTCAACATGACGCTGTGATGTCTTGGAGGTTGAATGCTGACCCCATTTTGATTTCACACTAGAGATACCCAATAAGCTCATCAAAGAGGCGAATTGGGTTGATTCTATAGACTTCCCATTAGCACTTCTGCTTAATTGCAGCGAATAAGCTATTTGTTGCTTTTTTCAGCCTTTTCCTGCCATGACCAGGGCTGTCCAGCCATCATCTATGCTCCACAACATCAGGTGCTAATCTCGGGAGGGAAGAAGGGAGAAATATGCATATTTGACATCCGCCAACGCCAGCTGCGCCATACATTCCAGGGCCATGACTCTTCCATCAGGTGCCTTTCCCTTGATCCAACTGAAGAATATTTTGTGTCGGGGTCTTCGGAAGGAGACGTCAAGGTCAGCAACTCTTTCATTTCTAAAAATAGAGCATTTTTTTATTTCTTTTATGATACACACAACTCTGCCACAATTAACAGGCTGCAAAATGGGAAATTTAAATGTGAGGAGTTTAGTTTGTTGTGATTCTCAAGCTTGGCATGTTGTTTAAGGCATTGATGCCATCTGGAGGTATCAATATGTTAAAGTGCCGTTCTCCCGTGAAATAAAGTTCCTGACCAATTTGAGCCCCATGCCAGTAGTATTCCTTTAATCTTAGACATGGCTTTCTTTTGCAGCTCTGGGGCCTGTCGGTTCATAACCTGGTGGCATCCTTCCCGGGTGAACACTCAAAGAGTACGCTCTTCCGTAACGTTGGTTCTGGAGTCATGCAGACGACACTGGTGCCAGACGGCCATCTCTACTCCTGTGGTGCTGACGGCTCTTTGAAAGTACGAACTTTGCCTGACAATGATTGGTTGAATAATCCTGTACGCTGTTAGCATACATCAGCAAATATGAATCATGCTTGATAGCGTATCTGTTGAAACAAACCTAGTCAAATGTTGATGAGTGTTTGGTGTGTCTTCCTGTAGTATGCTTTGGGCTGTTGGCATTTCTGCCTGTAATCCCTTGCCATTTTCAAGCAGAATGAGAACGTATTTCTAAGCATGACATTGGCCAAGGATCACTGGAAGAGTAATACTGTTGTAAGAAGACATCCAAAACACTTGTCAGTATTCGAACCTTCCTAAAACGCCTTTTAAAAACTTTGTCAAATGTTGGTCTACAGACATTGAACATGATGAAGCAATGGGTGATATGAAAAAAGACTAGGAAATGCTTTTATCTAAATCTCCATGTACATTTACACTAGGCCTTCCTGTACAAAACCGGAGTAAAAGCATTTGCTAGTCTTTATTCATATCACCCATTGTGTCGTAAACCATTGTGATGTAACCTATGAAACGCATACTGGTAGGTTTTTCAAACTTATTGGAAATGAATTCATCCAAAGAGCATTCCTAGTCCATTATCTGTGTTGGTACCAGTCTGACCGAAACCACGGTAGCGAAGATAGTGAATCTAGATATTCAACTGTGATTAATAGAAACAAGTATGGGTCTATTCCGCATAGAAATGATAATGAATATGCCACGATAGTACAAAAAGTCTGGTTAGCGGACCAAGTTAGTCATGAGTTACCCATGCAATCAGTACGGGGACTTTAGATCAAGCTTGCGTGAAACAGACTGTACTTGTAGGTAGTATATTTTTCATGTTATTGTTATCTCTTTAGGAGCAATTGCTGGTTTGAGAAATGTCTACTGCTCAGAAGTTGTTGGGTAGAAACGTCATCTACTTTTGCCAAAACTATTGAATAGCCACCATTTGACGTTGGTGAAAAAAGTCACTGTGGTGAAAGTAACTTTATCTCTTTAGGAGTAATTGCTGGTTTGAGAAATGTCTACTGCTCAGAAGTTGTTGGGTAGAAATGTCATCTACTTCTGCCAAAACTATTGAATAGCCACCATTTGACGTTGGTGAAAAAAGTCACTGTGGTGAAAGTAACTTAAGAAGTTAGAACCTCCCCGAGTGGACAAGTCTCTATAATGGACACCCTTTGTAACAAGGACACTGCATTTGGTCCTTAATTAGTAATTTGCATTGAATTTAACCTCTGTAATCAGGACACCTCTGAATTAAGCACAGATTTTTCAGTCCCAAGAGTCTCCTTAATAGAGAGGTTCTACTGTACTACCAATACCTTCCATTGAAAATATTCTTATGTTCTGTGATGACTTCCTTAAATTGGCAACTGGTTCCCAAGGGATAGATGTAAAATAGCTCTTCTAAATGTTGTAATTAATCAATCTAAAGTGAAAGTACTATAGTTTTATCCTAGATGATGATTATGTCCATGTACTATCTTTCAATAAGATACTGAACAAAATCTATTTTTATGAATTGAATCCAAATTCTACTGAAGTCGATGTTGTCACAGGTTAATGTGGATTCTTTGTCAACAGATTAATTCTTTATGTGGAAATATGAATTCATCTGTGCCAGTTGTCTGAAAACCTTGAGTTTGAAGTCCATGCCCCTGCATGTGCTACAGGTTCCTTTAGTTTTGTTGAGGAGAGAAGCACAGTTGCAGTGACTGTCAACCTGTGATATATGTGCCGTCTTGCGATATTGTTCAAAGGATTAATGTCACTATCGATGGAGTAAGAAATAAATGAACGGATTATCGTTTTAAAATCTTCAGTTACTGTTTTCCTGCACTGTTTTATTTTAGATTTAAGCATCAATTCTTATATGTTCAAATGACAATTTTGTTAAATTTCACAAAACTAATATTACCTCTTCATATTTAACAGAGGTGTGTCTTTAAACGATGCTGAGCTGGCAGTAATCAAAGTTCCTACATAGAGGGCAGCTCTGTGACCGAAAATGTACACAAAAATTCTACGAAGCAGTTGTACAGACTTTCACATGCATGTCAGTAGAGAATTCTACACAGGAACTCTCTGATTATCATAATTGCCAACCTGGCATTATTTCAAGACACTTCTCTTTTAAAGGTCCAGTGTCTAGTAAAAAAATTGATTTGTTATTATTATTTCAATAGTCCAGTTGTGTAAATAAGTATAGTGGACAAAAGGTTAAAAATTTGTGTATGAAAATAATTTACATACCAAATTTCATTGCACTAGAGTTGTACAGGTTTGGTTCGCACATTCTGGTGATTGGAATGTGGGTGGGGTAAGCGGGTTTCGAGTTGGACCGTGCAATAATGTTGATAGTCTTATCAGCTTTAATAGTTTACCACCAGTATTCATTTGGGCAGGTGTCCTTCTATTAAAAGCTTTTTGCCAAATATGCAGCCTCTTTATGAGGATGTTTGCTAAAACGGTATAATATGTGCTCCTTGACACTATTGAAATGAAGTGAAATGTGAGTTCTTGTATAGGGCTTTATACTGTACAATTCTACTGTCTAGAAGTGCTTTATTCATTCCCCAGCTTAATCCAGAAACATTTTATAAACCCAAGATGGGCACATACTGAGCTACACTTTCGGGCCAGTTGAAAGTATTGAGTGGCACTGGCTGAGCCTTGAACCCATGAGTCGGACATTCTTTCTCTTCCTTCAGCTTTGCCCACTAAACTTCCCGAAATTATCATTACATCTATTACATCTATTGAGTTGCATACATGTTTGAAGTGAAGAGGTGACTTGGTTCGTAAGAGTTCCTTTGTAAAGAGCAATAAAAATCTCTGCACCAAATTTTTGGCCAGGAAGGTGGGCTTAGCCTTATGGCACATTGTTCAAGAATGGGGACTGTTCATTGGGTGGGTGATGCTGCGTATTTGCCAAATGGTATCTATTGGTTGCGTTATAGTCATCGAAATTCTGATGTGATAATGTGCAATATAAGTGTGATGTATAGCCACCAGGTGGCATTGATTTCTTTTGTTATGGCTGTGGCATTTATTGTATGTGGAACCAAGTATAATCTTGTTAATGTATTCCATTAAATGTATATATGTATGTTACATGTGGACACTTTTGCTCTTTTTTCTGACATCTTAAAGGAACAGTAGTTTAAGCATTTTGTTGGTGCCGAGTTGCAGGGTATGGTGCCAGTACATTCATGGCAGAGACAATGCTGTGTAATAGGTACTTATATGTACTTCAGAACAACTGTCTTTGTCCCGTACTGACAATAATGAGCCCTTTGCCGAAGGCGTGTCAATGGCAGATTGTAACCTTAGTCAACTTACAATTAATAACGCGCATGACGTAATAGCGTCAGAAAACAACAAAGCCACGTCGATTGGGGCTCTGAAAGCACTCTCGCTCCAGTAGCATGAATGTGGATATGAATTCTATTTCCAAAAACACGAGCTGTGTTCATTTGTATAAAATTCATCACAAGTTAAGTCACACTGCTTGATACAGCATGTGTATTCACTTCCAGCCAGGTGCAAGGATTGCTGAAAGATGAGCTGGGTGTTTGACGACTACAAATATTGTCCAAAGATAAATCAGTATTTAAAATATGTGCTGTTGCATCCGTGATTTAGGTTTTTTTGTTGAAGTTGTATGGCCAATGCCTGTAAATGTAATATACATGTTACTCCAAGTTGATCAAGATGAGTGTACATTATCATGTCTCGATGTACAGACAATCTCGATCAGCTCGAGGTGATTTAGATGATGTAACTACTGTAATATAAAAACAAATCAGATGTTCAGATTTAAATTATTTTGTTGATATATGATACAAATTAAATATATACTATAAGGACTATAAAATACTCAGTTGTTGTATAATGTAGGCTGTTTTGTACATGTGGCATAAATGTAGATGTGAAAAGCAAAGAAGGAAATATTAAATACACTAGAATGGCGATATTGTAGTTTGTCTCAAGTTTGTAGGGAACTTGTGTAATAATTATTATTGTGCAGCAGACGATGTCAGGATGTACTTTCTGTGATGTATTTAGGCCAAGTGCAGAGAGCTTTTGCCCAGAAAGAAGTTCATGCTAACAGGTAGTGGTGGTAGGCAAAAACCAAAGGGAGGGGCTTCAATCGCCAGCCGGAGTATTAATTAAATGGAGTCGCTATCCCTTCAATGAACTATGTTTCCAAACCAAAGCCCTTTGAAGCTGTTGTAGGCTTGACTTTTCATATCAAGAGGTTGTGGTCACACGCACCCCTAGGTTAGGTGCCCCAGAGGGCCGAGCACAGATATAAAGTCAACACTTGAGTCAAACAATATCAGGATATTTTATTTTGTCTACTTTCATATTTTATCTCGTTGTTTCTACATGACATATGTTCCTTTTTATCACAAGAGTCCACATCCTTTTCAGTATGCACAATCAGTTCATCATTTTGATGAGTCTCCTGAACATGCTCATCATAAGTCTCATGAACATGCTTATCAATGAAAAGGTCACCATCAGTTTCTATCGCAGACTGAATTTTAACACAACTTTCAGAGGCATCCTTTGAATTACGTTCTCTTTTTGCATCACTGGTACTCCCGTTGTTCCTCTTCTTGTCATTCACTTGTTTTTTGTACAGTCCATTTTCTATAAGCCAAGCTTTGCTTTGGTGTTCAACGGCTCCATGGTCAAGTTGGAACTTGCACAAGGCACGTAGAGGTTGCATAAACACCTAGAATGAGAGACAGGTTCGCATGTATTGGAATCAGGACAAAGAATTAGACATAACAAGAGTAGATGAGAGCTACAACCTTTACAATGTAGAAATTAGTATATCTTAATCTATGCTCCTGTATTTTCCTGGTTTTGACTCCCTCCGCTGAAATGTACAGGCAGAACCTCGGGCTACAGCTCATCCTAGATTCTGTGGCATCAAGCAACAAGGAGTGCCATTGCCCCTGAATGGGATGCTCTTCACGAAACACGAGCTATTTATACTCCCAAACCAACTTTCAGACTCGCCTCTTTCAGATCAGGATTTCCTTCCAAGTGAGACAATGCAATAGCAGTGGACTCAACGGTTGAGAGACATCCATCCATTGGTTGAGTTCGAACAACATATTCACTTTTCGTAGTACCAGACAGCGTCACCTGAAAGTAAAAATATTGAATTGTGACCTGAATAGCAATTGGAACATTATTGACTTGTTATCTATTGAGAATACTATTGAACCTGGATCTGTGTACAATCATGGATGATGTGTACATAGAATTCCTCTGGATCACACCACAATTGATAAGTTTATTTCAATGCAACTCACTGGCCTAATTCTTCTGATTACTTCATTCTGGTTATACATGGTCTTGGCCTGACTCCATGTACCATCCAGAACCACCAGGTTATAAGGCTGCGAAGATTTTGGAAGATCCGCCACGTCTGTTGCATTTGGGCTTGGATACAGTAGGACTGTGTTTGGTGATAGAAGCATCTGAACGACATCTGGTTTACTGAAAGGGAAATTGATTTCTCGTCATTGTGTTTACGATAGATTATCAATCCAAGAGAGTGTAGTACCCTGGGTTCTATGAAAGATACCGGCACCTCAAAACTGGATTACTGCCCAGTAAAGATCTTTCATTGAGGGCCAATAATACAGCAATAAGTAGATGTTTTGAAGAACCCATTCTTCACACCTGATCTGCACCCCTGTGGCATTTGTTTACATGGTTACCTTTCTGCTTTAAATTTTTTCCCCTTTATGACATGGCACTTTCCTTGTTCAATACTCATTGGCAGCATGGGTGTAGTTGAAAGAGGTCGTTTTTCCTGCAAAGACACATTTGGAAAATCATATTTTTACCACGAAATACACTGAATGACTGCACAGCCACAGAGCTGGATGTCTGTGATCACGACTGAATAGCTACTATTTGGATTCTAAGTCGAAACCAAACCAGAGGCACATGGTCATTGTAAGAAAAGTAACAACTTATCAATATTACCTCATTTGGATGTTGCAGAATATAAACTGTCGTTTCAATGTGGATTGGTATTTTTGGCAAAAACACACACCAACAGACAGCTACAGGACGCCTGGAAATAAGATGAGATGGTGTTTGAAATGAAAGGTTAGTTTTTTCATATAATATTTAAGCCAGAGACTAACAGTGTCCTCAGTTTAATGTCTTGGGTTTCCCCGGCCATGACATCAATAACGTCAAGAGAAGTACATGTATATTCACACCTCCCTTGATGAAAAATCGGAATCAAACGGCTTTTTCCTTAAATTTCTCAATGTTGACTTTTTTGTTACACCCTGTGCAGGTGTGTATTATATTTATTAACTCGGATCTTATCACCAAAATATACCATACTAGTTTGAATATGCATTACCTACAACGCCCACAGGTTTCACGCTTTCGTATAGTTTGAATACAATCTATGTCTTCATCCCTAAATGTGAGAGACAAGTCACAAAATGATGAGTTTTCACAACTTTCTTGACATTTTTCTGGTTCAGCAGCCATGATTCTTATTCTCGAGCACGTAGATGAAAAAGTCTCAGCATGAATGGCCTTTCCAAACAATTGGCATTGCACGAGACTGCAGTAAAACGAAGTCACGTGATACGAAAATGGCGTGTTGCACTTTTTGCGAAATGATGTTTTCCTGCAGACTAGAATTGTACAAAACTATTAATTGTATTCTCTTATTCTGGTAGCAGTTTGTTTTCGAGAGTTACTCTATGAGATATTTTCCTTAGATTTAAGTCGTACATGTTCTAACGATTGATTACTCATACTACATACCGTTTTGTTTGTAAATGTTACACATGATGAAACTGACAGTAGTACTTCGTATGACTAATGTACTGTAGGCCTACTTATACTATGTAGCCTATGTAGTTTCTCTGAATTGAAACTATACAATGTCATTTATCTTTAACTTTCAGGCTGGGACTGAAGTGAAGGAGTTGAAAGATCAATATGGTTAAGGAAATATCTCTTGTTAGTGTGGTGCTTTTCATAGCGTGTGGGACTCTGGTGAGTATGGCTCTCTTTATAAAAGTAACTCACTCATTTCTTAATCTTCCTTCACCAGAATTAGTCTGGTCCCTTTCCAACCTGTCATCAACTACATGTACTGTAGCTGTTATTTTCCATATATTTACATACATTTAATTGACAAACATTTCCAGATAAAAGACACCCATGAATTTATAAATAATGTTAGTGAAATTCATCTGATGTATTTTACTACTGTTTAATCCTTTCATTGTTTCCAACTTTTTATATTTCTTTTTCAGGTGTTCATCATCATATTTGTATTTGCAAAACGTCAAATCACCAGATTTACCCTAAAGTCAGATAAGTCTCCTCATGCTCCAATTGGGAGGGATGCACCCAAGGTAGGGGCAGCATTTGTACCTGTGAAATGTTTGGTAGGGAAGGTTTGGTTGTGCAGAGGTTGTTATAGCCTACCCTGTTTTAAAGCCCAGCGAACCTTTACAGAAAACCCCAATAATTTTAAGAAAAAGAGCCACCTGGAAAAAAAAAAGTAAACAAATTCTGTTCTCATTTCAGCAATTACGGAATGAAATTGATCGGCGGTTGAAGAGGGTGGCTGAGATCAAGGTGGAACCAAAATTGATGTCGCCATATTATGAGGATGCTTTCCAAAATGGTAGAACACATGGTAAGTTGACAAACGAAAAACTTCTCTTGCTTTTTTTATTCTGATGTAGACCTACCCAGGGCACTGGCTGGCAGACTGTACACTCAGGCTAAAGATTTATTTTCTGACCATGGAAATTGGCAAACCCTGAAAAATAATCTGCAATTACCCCCAATTTGTTTTTTAACGTTATATGCCACCACTCCAGCAGCTTACCATAGCTTGAGAGAACATTGAAGCTGCTATATTTGCTGATTTTCTTTCTTTGTTTCTGTTTCAGATTGTCATTTTTTATTCAGAATGAAAGCTGTAGATTCATTAATGCTTTTAGGTAAGTTTCATTATGTATTTTTTGTGAAGAATCATGAATAAAGAAACTTTTGTTTCAGTCGTGTGTTTCATGAGATGAATATAATAAACATTCTATGCCAATTTTTGATGATGAATATTTCTGAAATAAAGTTGTAATATCGTTTTGTTTCAGATCAGGAGATTAAATTCTATGACAGTCGTTTAAAAAGAAAGGCAGGACAGCATCTCAGACAGTACTTACTTAATCTTACGACAGGGCCATTAAAAATGACCAAAATTGAACTCATTCATGACTTTGCTGATGCATATGATAATGCTCGGCATGGCCCAGCGGTAAGGAATGCTCAATAACTGGGAAACCCTTTTTTAACAAATTGCTTGTGTGCATGCTCAGTTAGTATGGAATTCATGAAGGAACGCCTTGAACTCAGAGTTGTACCACAGCTGTATGAGGAAAAATTTGATTTGTGCAAATGTTCAGATTGAGAAAACCCACATATCTGTTAACGAACATTTTCAAAAATGTTAATAATGCACTGAGAGACACTGGATAGTGTATAAAGTTTTTTCTAAAATAGTGTTTATCTTTGCAGACATTTGGTGAAAAAGAATTTATACAGTATATGGAATATCTAACAGAAATAGTAGAAAAGTATGTATGATATTGCCATTCTCCCTGTCATAGTCATTCAGCTCTATTTAAATTTTTTTTTTCAATTCTACCTGAAACTTTTGTGTGGAGGTCGTTATGATTCAACACAAATTATTTGAAGTGTCTTCCAATTGAGTAATGCCTGCATAACCAAACCATAGCCATAGTAAACCGACTGTCAGCCTAAGAAACTATGACACTTTCTCCTTCCTCCGCAGAGATGGTTGCCACGCATGTGTAACATCATATTTTACTTATGTGATGTCACGCAAACAAGGAAGGCTTCTGTCCCTGAAACAGACACCTGACTTTCGACTTTTTCATTGATTTTTTCCAAAAATATCGATAGTGTTTTTCGTAATTGGCAACACCACCAATTGATCCAGGGAAGTACCATGTCCAGATAACTTCTCAAATATGATCTTCACCGTTGCTTCTAGTATAAAATGCCAGATTCCCAACCGGAGAAACAGTACAGCAAGTGCAGCGTCTGCCACATCACAAACGGCCCTGATTACGACGACACTCCTGGAAGGCCGGTCAGCTGAAGTCAAGTACAGGCATTCAAAACAAGAAGGTGAGCATATGTAATGCATATATTGTGTATGCAGGATGGATCTGAATGATGGCGGGTGGTGTCCATCAGTTTAGTCACTCGTTGTTACAGTAGCAGAACTCCTCTGTGCATTTTTACTTACTTCTGTCTGGATTTGAACCTTTTTTACTGGAGACAGTCATGAAATTTTCAAAGACGAGTAAATTGTTTTCCATTGCAGAGTATTAAACTTTTCTGCAACACCATTTTGGTAAATGTATATTGATTCTTACCTTGTCCCCTAAAGCTATGAGATAGCCATGCTTATCTAACAAGTAATGATGGGTACTGTTAACCGGATGATGTTTGTGATTTGCTCATCTGCAGCTTTACGCTAACATGTAACTATTGATATAACCAGTCCCCCAGATGTAACCTTGGTAACTAATACAAATTGGCTTTTATAAAGGGACCTCAAAATTCACTGAGGTAGAAGACTGAATTTGCTTAGTTTCTCCAAGATTCTCCTCACCTTGTAAAAAGGAGAGAGAAAGGAATAGTTTGTGTCAGAATACATAGTTGATGCCATGGGCCTGGGCCCAAAACAAAATGTTTCTAGTCCTTTAGCATCTGTAGATTTTGAGGTGGTCCTTAACATAAATGACTGAAATAAGATAACTTTTGGTCGATATGCAAAGTTTCTGTTTTTATGTATTGAAGGTGCAGATACCTGAACCAAGAATAACTTAAGCCAATATCTTTTCTGATGTATCTTTTTTCTCTCAGATTTGATCTTATTAGGTTCATCAAATCAAGTGTTTCTCTGAGCAGTAGAGGTAGTTAGAATTAGTTCCAGGAGTCTTAAATTACAAATACCGTAGGTGTTGTGGTGTTTTGACTAGGTTTAGGCAACCCTAACTTTCCTTGATGGCTGAAAAACACTTTGTCAATGGACTATTAGTTTATTGTAGTACACAACATTGGGCATTTTCAGATTTTCATTGCAATAGCTAACTTAATATCAAGGTGAAGTGAAATCAGAAAGTGACCATGAGCAGATACGAGGGTGGACTGCGTATACCAAGCCAGAGGCAGTGTCCTTGGCCATGAACATGATGAAATTCACCTAACGGGGTATTTGTAATTCAAGACTCGTCTCTTTATTTGCTTGCTGTGGAATGGAAGATCTCTACACATTTTCATTTCATTTGTGAATGGAAGGAAATTTTCATCATCTCTGCGGCTTTCAGTTTTCAAATGAATGTGAAATTCAGTTGCTGAATGAATGTGACCTAAATACCTGTTTGATTATTTTTTCAATTGAACATCAGCTCGTGAACTCCTCAGTCTAAGAACCTTCTGTCCTTTCCTCCACTCTCATGTATGTGGTATGGGTACTGTCGTTCTCCAAAAGCTTTTGCATTTCTTGCAAGCTGACATCTTGCTGCATTGGATGTGATAGGTTTTCCTCAGGATGCTGTTTCATTTTTCTGGTTCTGGAAATTTGAAATTTTCAGTGCCGTAACTTCATTTAACCTGAGGTGGTGGTTTTCTAATTTAGTTCTGGATAGTGCTATAATTTCCCTGCTTTCTTTTGTTAAAAAAAGTTCTGTTAAAGGAATTTTCTTATCATGATTGTGTCTTGTCTTTCTTTGTCTCACAGGACTCTGTTATGATGATTCAATTAATAGCTTCTGGTCAACTTTAGGAAAGACGGTTTTTAGTCTCAATTTTTAAGTTAGGAAATTGACATTGTAGTGCATCGAAAATGTTTGCACCCCAAACCATAACCTTCCATTAAATATCTCCTCATATCTAACAATTAGGCTAACCTTCACGACAATTCCACAACTAGCTTTGAGAATCAGAAGCTAGCTGAGTTATTTATTTCAGAAGACACTGCTAACATTGGCTGATAGCTCACTGATTTCTCCTCACATTGTACCATGTCAGCCTTAAACTGTTTTGGTTAAATAGACAAATATATCATATCAATTGGATGATTTGACCCATTATGGGGTACAGCATAGCACTGAAAATTTCCTTGTTTATGGTAATTCTATTGTTTGAATTTCGTCCTATTTACTGCTCTGTATTATCAAGAATTTACTATGACTAATCTTTATTAATTCTTGGCATTATGATATTTCTTTTTACTTTTGCAGGAGCAGATAACTTGAGCCACAAATCAGCTGTAGCTTGAATTGATGTGGAGAGGTCAGTGTGACAGTAATGTCAATACAGACAGTTGTAGAGTGCCACTGACTGTGTTTATAGATCCAAGGACAGTTGCAGATAACTTGAGTTACAAGTCAGCTGCAGTTTAATGCAGTTTAGTGATGTAGAGGGTATAGTGTAACAGGAATAGCAGTTGTCGCAGAATCTCCTGTGCTTATCCCAGCATGCAACTACGTATGCCTGTAAAAACGATTGAAATATTCCTGAGACTTGTCTGGGAGGAACAAATTTACAACCGGAAGACTGGGATACAATCCTTTCAAGCTGAAATTGAACCCTTTTATTCTATAGTGTGATGTCTCTTGTTTCTTAACTATTTCAGCCCTATGACCGTTTAAACACGGATTTTATAACATTTCCCAGATCCTGCTACCGCATGTACACGCTGACGCCGTAACAAGTTTCTCGTTCATCATTGACGATCTCAAATGCGATTGGGGAGCCATCTACAAGTTGTCTATCCAACTAATAGACCAAGTAAAAATTCACAGACTATATTTGGTTCGTTTTAAGTCCACAGGTGGCGTGGGTGTTGAATCTGATTTCGAGACGGTCGTAACCATTTTTTCCTGCAATTTTCCCTGGAGTTGTGTCAAAATCGGCTAGGGCTGAAAGAGTTAATGGGACAAGTGGACGGGTTTATCCATGAGTTTAATTTGTAAAAATGTTGTAGAGTGTATTATAAGATAATACAGATCTATTGTCCATTCTGTGAATGGTGTATGTCTTGCTATTTGTAATAATCTTGTGAAGATGCAACTACATGTATGTAAATTGGAAGGGATTTAAAAATAAATATCAAAAATTTGCTTCAGTGGTGCTTTTCTTAGTAACTAGAAAGCTAAAATTATATGCAACATCTTCTGTTGGTTTTTAAAATGGTCTTCACAGTATTACCAGTAATACATGTTGTGCCATTCATTTGAAACCTTGATCAACAGACAGAAAACCAAAATGGTACGAATGTATGCATAACTCGATACAAGGGACATGGTGCAACAAGGAACAAATGTTCAACCGGTGTGGACATCCTGATCAACCTTCCTGCTGAAGGTTGAACCAGCTCCACATCAATGATATCGATGATACAGCTGCTTGGGGTTAAATTGGTGGTCGCCAGGTCCGATATAAAGTACAGTCATGGCACTGAGTAGCGTTTCATTTAGAGAAAGATATATCCCTCTTACAAGTTTGAATAGTTTTGATGTATTGTTAGATGGGAGACACCCTTCTTTATGCAGCTTAATCTGGCCCCTGCCTATGGACTCCCTTCAATGTTCATGCACTTCCTTCAAGGTTTAAGCACCTCAAGTTTGCTCCTGCTTTGTGACTCTTATTTTAAACAGAGAGGAGTAGTCCATCACAACTTGCTGTTCACTTAGATGAGGTGCTTGACCTGGCATTGTCGCCAAGTGGTTGAAAGACTTCATGAAAGAACTACGCCATCGCCATCTTCAGGGCATTCAAAGCCCATCACAATATAAGTAAGCTGCGTGCCGAATAAGGTCACAAGGAATGAGATGAGTCTGTGTCTGTGTCCAGTAATGAACCAACGATCTTGAGTCTGACACCTAAATCACTAGAACACACCATCGTTCAGTTCAGGGATTAAGCTCGTGGACATCACGTCCGGGGACAACGGCACAACCAGGTGAAGACAAGAAGAGAGAATAGTATACTCTTTGAGCTGGTTATCGGAGTCTCATGGCCTTCATGAAAGAACTACGCCATCGCCATCTTCAGGGCAAGGTAGGAACTAAAAAGACCAAACCACTGAATAACAAAATAAAGCTGTTTCCGACACCGGGAATTTTTAGGGGGTCGGGTGTTCCAGTCGGGGTGTGTTGGAAAATGGGGTCTTTTTGGTCATTTTCAAGACATAAGAAAGGAGTGTAACAAACATAACTCTATTGATTCAAGAAGACCTTGTCTTGGAGAAGTTACTGCAAAAGACCTTATGCAGCCATCTCTTATACTTTTTTTCTTCTGCGGGTCTGAAAAGGGGGTGTAAGGGGTGAAACACTGGCGCTGAAGGTGTTAAAAATCACATCTTCTCTGTCTTCTACTCTCGGAATTGTAAACCATATCAACGGTCGGGATATTATAAAAAGTCTATAAACGATTGATGATTAGCATCCTGGCACCAGTTGTTTTCAATATAGATCCGCATCTCGATATTTTTGTATACGACATAGGAAAGGAGTCAAAAAAGTAATTAGGCGCCGTCCTTCTTTCTGATCAATCATCCACATCAAACTGGATGGATAGCTGTCCTGTTCTGGCTTGCCGTATCTGTTACAACGTGTGACTGCACCATCCATATCGTTGTCCTTCCTTGTATGTTATATTACCTGAATGACCTACATGTATCTATCCTTATCAAGCGAGCTCTCACTGAGGCGTGTCGGGTATTGTCATCCCGCTCAGGTCATGCGCACATTTCTCTCAAAATAAAGTCTGCAAAGTGGGGTTTGTGTTTTCTTATAAAAGCCGGCCCCTGAAGCACTGTCCGTAATTTTGGTTGAATTGGAATGCATTTTTAGCAAATTTTTGGGAGGTTTTCATGATCACTTCACTTAGGGAATATGATCAATCAAGAGACATTGTTCTATGGAAAATCATGGCATGACCACATTTGGAATAATAACCGGTACGTATTGTCCGCTGTGCAGTGCTATATTAAGCCTGGTGCGTAGAAAATCCCTATATTCAACCCTTTTCATTGATTTTTTTCTTGTTCATGCGGGATTATTATGCATGGCTGTGGACAGTACTCCGCACAATACAGTTGGGCTTATACCCTCTATTCCAGACCTCTGTCCCGTCTAAACGTTGGATTCCATGTTGTGCTAAACGCCATCAATGCTATTGTGCTTTATTCAACACATTCGATACTGTAGGTTGAACAACTTTCATTATTGAACAAAGGGTAAGTCTATTTAAGGAAGTTTTATAGAACCTCCTTGGTTTATGTATCCGATTTCGTTCAGTAAAATCATGAAGCTAGATAGCGTCAGTGGTAAGACTGTCGGTTAAAATCTTCGGATCTAGCAAGGAGGGGTGAGGCCGGGGGTGGGGATTCAACAACCTTTTTTACGTCTTGGCCTTGCCAATTTGGTGACTGAGAACACGGCCCTGATACATCTATGGACATTAAAGGTATTAGCAAGTACACATTCAAATTCAAATTCAAAATAAGTTTATTTTACCTTAAATCATGAATGATACAAAATGAGTATAGGTGAAGTCAAATAAACTTGTGCATGTGCGAGAGCTAAACTATTGCGCAAGCAGATAAAACAGTGTGTTAAGAATACATGTATATTGGTATTAATTATAGGCCCAGGCATGACAAGTATATACATCGTACTATGTACATTCATGTACTTAATTTGGGTAATTGCTTACAACTATTTGACTTCATTCTACATGAGGTCTACACTACTTTTACACGGCAATATTTCCTGAGTTGCAGTGTTTATAGTCGAGATATAAGCTAGAAAAAATATTACTGTCGTATTATGACTCTGCGTGGTTGCGTTGTCTGCCTTAAGTTGTGTCCAACGAGGGACTGATGACGAAGAGCCATTATTGAAAGCTGAGAAGCAGAGATAATAATTGGCAAGGCAGCAGGTTCTACGATGCGCAATGTAAATTGAGTCTCAGCGATCGACTGAAGATGGCGCCGCAATAGCTTTGCATTGGGTGTGGCTTTGTCATTTCGATATTGAACGCTCTCGGAAATCACTTGCGTTGGTGTTTCCGTTAGGTGCATGTCACCAACTTGGACTCTTTCGTTGCCGGATATCGTTCGAATTTGATATTGACGATACCGAGTTCTGCAACTAATTGCAAGTGAAGGTGTTTCCCTTGGCGCGAGGTGGCATTAGCAGCCGGCAGTTGAGTGTACGTACCAGCACTGACGTTCGTCTGCTCGGTGCATATCACAACACAACTATAAGACAGGATAATCATTGATTGTAGTTCGATGCATTGATTTGGATAATACGAGATGAGATTATTTCAATAGGGGGAATTTTGGATATTCAGTGGAATATGGAGCAGATAGTTATATCACCACAAAGGTAATGTATGGCAAGAGATCGAGCAAAATTAAAACTTAACCAGGGCCAGGATGAACAACACATCTAAATAAAGTCACTAAGTACATTGGACCACAGACAGTAGGCGGCCATTATTAAATACTAGGTTGTCATGACACCTTGTGAACTATTCCCGCCGAAAGGCTTGTATAGTCCAATGCACCTAAGCTGGTAAAATGCTCCGTATCCAAGCGTTTGCACTATACTATTTACGTATTTTTGTTGCAGTACTTAATTGCATTTTGAAACATTTCGATATAATGGTTAAGCAGGAAATTAGGTTAAGCATTGATTTTGAGCTTGTTGAATTCCTCACAACATGACAGAAGTGAACTAAGACAATTTGAGTTGCAGAAAAAAACGGTTTCAAGAGCTTTTATTCTGAGTTTAATACCGTCGCCGCCAGCCAGGAACTTACTAATTAGTGCATAGCTCAGTTTACTGATATTGGCAAACAAAAACTGTTTCTAGCACTATAAAGCACCAATTTCTGATTTAACCGGGGCTTTTAAAGTGCATGTTGCTTGCTTAACATTTTATTGGAAAACTATTATTATAGTCTGGTACATTCGCACTTTTACCAGATCAATTTATACCTCAACGATGACGGTGTATATACCTTCGAACGGCCATCGACATTTTGCTCCCAACAACCAGTACGATGTTGAGGGATAGTCATTGATGCTAAAAAAATTATCAGTTTTGCTTCATTGAGGCTCAGTCAGCACTGACTGACGTGACTGATATTTGGACAGACGGATGCTTTGGAGAGTGTCTGCTTTATAACACTGCGATAAACTTGTTTGTTCTGATCATGAACCCCGCCCCACCCGATAATCCTCTTTGCTTTCTATTGATTTGACATTGCATGATGCCATAAAGCCAATAAAATGATAGTCTGCAAATGCCATTACGCTGACAGGAACGACGCCGATGACATTTTGTCACTCTCGACAAAATCAGATTTCCTAATAGAGCTTCGTGCGCATCCTCTTCGAATACCAACTTTCAAGAATAACGATTTGTTTTTGACATAAACCGTGGGAACATCGTGTTTTCTTAATCCGATGCGTAACTGCCAAGCACTCCCTCCAAGTGGAAAGTTATTTATAGAGAATACACCAAGTCACTTTACCCGAGCAAGAATTTGGGACATTTGCTCAGATATTGGGCAATCAAAAGCCCTGTAAAAGCCCAATGACCCAGTCGAATCGCAAATGAATCAGCATGTAGTTCGCTCTTCTGGTTACCTTTAGCCCGCAAGAGCTTTATTGGCATTCGTCGATCGATGATCAATTTGATCCCCTATAGCTCCGACCTTATAGTTCCCCTTTAAAGATGCTTGGGACTTCGAGATCTCGGAGCCTGGCGTGTCATGATGGAGACTGAACATACCCATGCTCCGATTAGCCTATCAGTAACGCGCCTGGTTGCTTCCTCGGAACAAGGATTCAGTTGCTGATAGCTCTTGATAAACCTATTCTCCAGAATCAATAATCGATAATCAATCACCATGCTCTTATCATTGATGATTGAGTACATGCATCTCTGCTGGATATGACCTTATTATATCATACACTTGTCCTCCTCAAGAAATGATAATATGACAGCAATGTCACTTATAAAGCAATAAACTGAATCATGGGATGTCAGGATTGATTGGTTCGGAAATGAGGAAGGGAACGACAAATAATCCGGCGGTCATCAACGTCAAATCATTCACTGGAGGAGTGGGTTTTCGCGTCACAATAATTTGACGTTTTGAACATTTTTTGTCTATATTTTTCAGAATATATGATACTAGTATCTTTATCATGAATGATTGGATTTGCCACCTTGGGCAATTGACGAAAGAAAGGGAATCAAGAGTCGATAAATCGATTTGTTAGACACAGTGAGTTGTAAGGCTTAAATGTCATGTCTTCGAGATCTTGAGATGGTCGCTTCATAAAATATGGAAAAATGCGAGTTCAGTGGTTGGCGCGCTTATGATCCATGCATCCAGTTGGGTTTTTGGTCTGTCCCGTTCCTTTTCGCTAGGATATTAACCAGTCTGACACTAAATCTCATACAATATCTTCCTTTGTTGTTGATTAATTCAGTTCCGCTGTCTGATGACAACGTTGCAGATGCAGTGGATCTCGTGCTTGGGTCAGTTAATGTTGTTAATGGCCAATTTCATTTATTCGACATAAGGCAAAAGTTCTAACAACAGTCCAATTTATGGAAAGAACGACTAAAGTTTGACTAAAGTCTGATTTACGCACAGCGCATACCTATGACATATACGGGCCACCGTACATGTATAGGACACATGTTTTAACAACAGTCTCATTTAGAAAAATCCTCCTGTTGTGGTTTACGTTTTCTTCTCATAAACTTTGTCTGAACTCGTCGTTACAGGTATGAAAAGGCAGCAAGTTCACCACTCGGTGAAGAAAGCTCTCTGGCTTTTAAAAAGTGCGAAAACTGGTTCATCCGCTGTGAATCTGCCTCAGGCTGCTGTTTATCTTGCATGCCGAATAGACAAGGTATGCTGTTGTATACATGTATATACCTGTAATACAGGAAAATAGCCCATTAAAATATTTCTTTTGCTCGCGAATAATCTTTCGAACTCAGCCCGCAGGCAAATATCTAGTATACACATGATAGAAGTCTTCTATACTTCACACATACTTACACGGGCTGGCAGTAAATTACATTCATCCGCATATGACGAACTAAATGTCAAGTTGAGGAATTCTTTCAAGAAACGGCGTATAGTTTAGGTAAACTCTGGTGAAATTTCCAATTTGCGAGATTGGTTTTTAAATCGTATCAGTAATGACAGTATGTAGGTCCTTGGAAATATACTTTAACGTGTTCGGTAAGCTCCAATAATTGACAGTTCAGCTTTAATGATTTGCTGCCGACGTCACGGCGTCACTGGAGATGCATTTTCTACGAAGTCCTTTCCCGTGCAGCCCTGATCCACAGCTGATTCGATTCAAATATTTTGGGGGTGGTCCTGCTTGATTTAATACATTCGATTTACCATCTCGTGGTACGTATAGGCTACCCACCAGGACTACGTAACGGCGGGAAAGATCCGTATACGTTGGTATTTATTAATCATCCTCAAGAAACCACGGGTTATAATGTTCGCTTCTCCGGCCCTGCACACAGGGCCGGACTTGGCGAACATTAGGCCAAACCCCTGATTTCCTCAGGATGGTTGGTAATGTACCGGTAATCAATTTCGAGTAGACTTGGATAGTGACGTGTATAGGGAACAGTCTCTCATTCCTCGAGGATCTGGCATCTTGAGCCAGCAAGGGTAAACATTGAGGAATTGATCTGGTCCATAGTAGAACTCTGTGACCTTTTAACCCTTAAAAGCTTAAAGATGCGCTTTGGTTGTGTCCTCCGAAAGTGTATGAGTGCATATTTTCTTTTAACGCAGTCGCATTACCAGGATAATGTTATCATAAATATTTGAGTAGGTAATCATAGATGGCGAACATCCAGTTTTCTCTAGAGGTTTGGGATTATCGAAATAATGTCCTAGACATCTCTCTTTACTCATGGATGCCTGATCTTCTCTTGTGGGGGACTGAGCCGAATCGAGGTTAGGTAAGGTGGGACAATCATAGTTTCTGTGCACATTTAAATTCAGCTAGAGCTGAGGCTATAAATGTACAACGCAAAACTGCAAGTCCCAAAAAGAAGATTAGTGCATTATTGAATTGAACTTGTGGAATGTTGGACTGGGCTGTCGATGTGACAGGGACCTGTTCATCAGTTGTACTAGACCCGGAAATAAAATATATTCAGTGTACGATGGTACTCTTGGGTGGCCTCTCTAGCCATGAATCCCTGAAAAATCATTGACTAGTGGAGGAGGGCTCCTTATTCCCAATAGGGAAGCAACAGTTTCGCACCGGCATAGAGTCAATATATAGGCCTACATGTACCGTACAGTTACTCTATGCCAGTTGTTATGCATCTTTACCCCACATGGCACCATCTATTTTTTCGCTTGTACAATGATACTTACAATTTTATTGAGCGTTTTATTAACACGTTACCTTGCAACATGTTGTCAAAGTTGACACATTTCTTTGTCCACACCCAGAATACCGATTAAAGTCGTTGATATCGTGTTTTTCTGATTGTGTGAAATGTAGCATGGTGTTCAGTGCAGATGTTTAAGGCATTGTTGTGTTGTCAAGGGTTACCACTCACTATGCATACTTGTGACACTGAATATAACAAATATAGTATTAGAAGTATGCATTTCTGAATGTGTGATGTGACGTCACTTGAGGTATCCTGGGGGCTGTCGAAATACAGCGAACGAAAGATCTATAATCCTAATATGTCCAAAACTTATCTTACGAAAGTTGTGCTATTTTGTCGACAGCATTTTTTCTTCTCCAGAATAATGGTTTCTAGTCGTTATTCCCTTTCGCCTAATGCCCAGCTCAGAAGGAACAGTAACGCCTCTCCGCGCTTGCAAAAATGTATCTAGTAATACGTAGGCCATAGAATACAGCGTGTTATCCAGCACTTGGTACCAACTCTTGACGCTGCCTCACTGCCTCACTGCGGACGGCTAATTTGTCGACGCCTTCTTCAAGCACTGAAGATTGCTGAAAATTCTCATTTGGGCTATATATACGCGTATTTCGGTGGAGGGTCTTCGCCTCGAAATTGGGGAGATTACTTGTACTTGTCCGGCATCACTTTGTCATTTCGCCACAGTCCGCATGTTTACCTATCAGCACCGCGGCTATTTGAACCAATGCAATAATGATGATAACTTATTGCATACAGTGCCTTCATACTCCTGACTTCATACTACATTGTCCTTGTCGTTACAGGTGGTGCATCAAACCGTCTGACATCATGAAGATCGGACGATGGAAGCGAATGCTTGTCGTGGTGGCGATAACCGTGTCCGTCGTCTTCTTTGTGCATCACATCCCAAGGAAAAATGACGGTCCTGACATCTTCTTTGACCGGCCAAGCCAGGTTCTACGATACGATACAGTAGCAGACAAAACAAAACAAGTTGAGATCAAAATTGCTAAAGTTGCAACAGTTTCGAAACAGGAGCAACAGCAATTATTGGACTTGAGAAAAAAAGCTTTAAATGGTCAACTTGTAAATATTCCGAACCCTAGCATCTTGCCAATTGTTTACAGGGATAAGGACTTTGTAAACGAAAAACCTGATGCGACGCCAAAAATACCAAAGAGAATACACCAGACATGGATGACCCGAAAGGTGCCAACGACCACTAAATCGTGGATTCAATCATGGAGGAAGTTTAACCCTGATTGGGAATACTGGTTTTGGACTGATGAGGATGCTCTTTTGCTGGTGAAGAAAAAATATCCGCAATATTTAAAGTATTTTACGAAATACGAAAAAGCTATCCAAAAAGCTGATGTGATGCGATACTTCGTCCTGCATGAGTTTGGAGGAGTGTATGCTGATATTGATATAGCTGCTGTGAAATCTTTAACGCCCCTAACAACCTCACATTATGCAATTGTAAGTCAGGAACCGTTCGCGCATTCCAAGGTCTATTGGGGCTGGCGCAAGTACATGCCCTGTAATGCTTTCATGGCTTCTTCCAAGGGACACCAGTATCTAAAAATGATTGTGGAGACAATTCCCAGGAACTATTACGGGAACAAAAAATCTGATGTGATGAACAAGACTGGTCCTATGATGGTTGGACGTATCCTGAATGATTATAAAGAACAGAACAAGTATAATTACACAATTAAAGATACTGTGTATCTTGCTGACCCTGATGTCTTCCATCCGAACATTGACATGAACTTGAAATACCGGTTCATGTCCGCGTGCGATTCTCCTCAAAAGTTCAACTTCAATGCGAAGGAAATACAGAGGTGCAAAGATGAGAAGAAGCGTGGTTTTGTACGGTTTACCCCCGATGTGGCGTACACGGACCACCACTGGATGCATCACTGGGTTGGTGGAATCCACATCAACCGAATCCGTCCTGATGTCGTAACGGATATCAAAGACATAATCCCCGATGTCAAAAACGTGACAGATATCATATTACATTCATGATCTATTAGTAATGCTTTTCGCATCCAACGGGTTAAAGGGGTGTATCGATCATCTGCCGAGGCATCCCGGACCTGGAGCAGCAGTGGGATTTGATTAGAGCCTGATTCATCATGGCTGATGGCCGCGGCTCTAGCCCCACGTGATCCCGGATTAACACTAACTCCAGCGTAATTTTGTGACTAATTGAGTATCAACTTCGTAAACGACATTCTGTTACAAATGGCATGGAGGCGAGGCGTTTTTTTCCGTGTTTCTGCTTCGCTGATCGTTTTTATTGATCTCGTCTAAAATGGGGCTTACCGGGAGAGTTAACTTGAAATTTGCTGGCACTGTTTCTCTCGGTCACTGTCGCATTGTCGCTCGTTTGAATTTTTCTAGGCAAGTTGTTGGCATTTAAAATTCTTAATTGTCTGACCTAGAAATTGGAGATTTCATCGGGCAATTGTGAGTACATTCTTGCCACGTTTAAATTTATTCAATTCATTGAGCCAATTGGTTGAGGCATAAGGTTAATTATTTTCTAACTTTCCTTGGCTTTAAAGGTCATTTTTCATTCATGAGAAAACTGCCTCTGCATACGTTCTATGCAGGCCTTTCAATTTTGCATGGTCACAACCACTTTTAACGAACCATTTTTAACGAACCACTTAATAGTTTGGGCGCAGGGAGCGTCAGTAAACGCGTGCTCGTTTAAGTAATTGAAAGGCCTGTTATCTCGGCGTCAGATCAGCTGCAGTTAGATGGCAGCCAGAAGCTAACTACTCCCTCGACAACGATAACCGTAACACCTGCGTCACCACAACTCTATATATCGCCCACTTGGTCAAAATTCACACTGCTGTATCGGAATGGCACAAGAATGTCATGGCATATTCCGTAATAAGCGCCGTTCTTATGTTGGTAACTACATGATTAGCCGGGAGTATATGTAACATTAAGTTGATGAGACAGCGCCAAACGATCCCTCCGGTGCTGCCCGAAGTACCCGTCTCGTTCTAATGATAGTGATGTCCAGGCAATTGCGCTGTCCACTATCATTAGCTCGCAAATTGTTGCTTATTGCAATTGACATACTAGTGTACCAATGTGGCCCATGTTGGTTATTGGCTGTTGATTAAGACAGAGTCGGCGACTCTTCGCCGCATTGGGCGTCGTGAGTGACATGGCTGCCGATAAGATTCAGTGGATGTCAATCTTAATATGATGGATATCCATCCTAAAGCAAGGATTCCAAACAAGCTTTCACTCTTGAGGTACGTTCGAAAAAGAACCAGGGGAGAAGTTGCTTCTTGGCATAGGGACTTGAAAGCTCGGGAGAACATCCGTGCAAAGCAGACTGGGGTTTTTGTTGCAGATGTTTTGTGTTACAAAAGTCAACTGCTGTACAGAATCATCATGTCATGTTAGTGATTAAGTTGCATTTATAGTACATTTGTAAATATGTGCGTTGGCTACTTGTAGGTTGATGTTCAGTTCTTCTTTCCCTTTTGTTTTTGAACCGCCAACGAGAAAAAATTCCACTTCCATTTGAAGACTTGACTCGCTATCACACAAGTGCCTTCGTAGAGTTTCATCGGAACCGTGTGTTATGTTATTGATTACGAGCAGGTAGCCTGCAATCATGCTAAATGTAAATGAATAATCATTGTGTAAATATTTCGGGGTAGCTACATGTAGCGACCGGGCGTTGTTATTTAAACGTTGACCGTATAACACTGTCCATTGAGGCTCACCGGTAGCTCAGAGGTACGTTTGATGGCGGAGGAGCGTCCCTTCACATAGATTGCCATATTCGCTCAATCAAGTATATATGGATGAGCGAATGGTTAATTATCACATTGGCATTTCAGACTTTGCTGTTTCATTCGATGGTTACTAAAGGCTACTTCCGTTCATCCGAAGTTTGAAAATTTACCATTTACGCAACGCTACGCGTATTGAATATAGCGTAGATCTTAAACCATGTCATTGTGTAGTCTGTTATAAAGGTAGTATGTAGGCCAAGTTTCATCGCTTTGACGTACGTACTTGCTGCTACGGCCGTGTATATTTCCAGCGGGTAATGCATGTAAACAGCGTGTCCAAGAACGAACTTGGCTAATTGGACAAAATATCGAACATCGAGCCCAAATAAGTGGAAAGTAAACTCTTCACTCTTCAGAGTTGGGTTTGATAAATCTTTGCCCGATGTCCAAAAATTGGCAAGATCCATTACGAATCTCGGTAAAGCCGTCTTATCGTGCAAGAGCTCAAAGTGTTTTGTTCTGATAAAAAGGATTCAGAAAAATTTTCAAATTCTACGCAATAGGCGTTAATGTCGACGTCTATCAAGATGTCATATGGACGCCCCATGTTATGTTAATTGTTAAGTGAATATGGTGTTAGGTAACTACATTTACGTGTATATATAAGTGCGGTTGTGGTGATGTACCGTTTAAAATGTTACATGTTTGTACGCATACGTCCAGGTTTCTCGCATCTACATTTGAAAAATCTGTCCCAAGGGAACTGAATCACTTTGTAGTGTTTGTAATGTTGATCTAATAAAACATTCTTTATAGAGTCTAACTCTTGTTTTTAGTTTTTAGGTCAAGAAAGGAAATGACCGACTGTGCTTGATCAAGTTTCCCTTATTCGAAAATGATTGTCCTGCAGGTTATGCCTGAAATTCTAGGATCGGGGCTTCCATCATCCCTTTGCGTTATTCCGTGTATCAATTCTTGCATGTACACTGACTTTCTGTCATAAAATATAAAAGCTGAATAACAATGTGCTATATAAAGGACTCTCGAATACACACTGACACCTTTCATTCCCGCTTGATCTCCGCCAAAACTCGATCTTCCCGTTGTTGCTGCAACGTGAGAAGTTCTATTCACACCTTCTCATCCGCTCCTGTTCCCAATTTCGAACATCCGATCTACCATGGCGTTTTTGCAGCAATGGTGATATCGTATCGATTTTCCGTCATAAAGAACATGTGTAACATTAGAACCCCACTCGTCCTTCCTCTCCGTTTTTGTTAACAATCTCCTAGCTACACCCGATCTACCATGGAGTTGTTGCAGCAATTGTGACCCTATACTGAGCCATCGATTTTCAGATGTAAATATTTAAAAACAGAAATAACAACGTGCAACAAGAGAAACTCTGATCACAACTTTCTATCCCCTCTTACTGCCAATCACCTACACCTACACCATCTACCATTAGCTGTTGCAGCAATGGTGATGTCTGATTTCAGCATTGGGGCGGAATGAATAAGAATAGATGAGGCGACTTGATATATGAATCCGTTCGGATTCCAACTTGTCAGGTTTCACTCTCGTCAAAGATGCAAGCTTTCTTTATATTGGCGGCGGAAATCGTTTCGTCAAAAGCTCAAAAACTTTTATTTCTAAGAGAGAACGCCCATCGAAGTGCGCGATTGAGTTCATTAATTGGAAGACAGCTTGAGTCATGACTACCAAGTTGTTGTAGACTTGCATTAGGCCGTGTAGAGGATGGGAAAGTATACATTGTACTTAATGTCCCATCCTCTACATCTGGAAATTCTCCTACTGCATCCAGACCAACATCAGCAATGGTGTCCGCCTACGACATCGAATTTCCGATATGACAATCGTTGACAAAATAGACGAATAATCTCTGACTTGAACTTGTCAATTATCACCCCGTCAAAGAAAGCGCTATCATCGATATTATGGGGGTTTATCGGCTGAAACTTTTTCGCGATAACATTTGTGTTATCAAAAATGTCACGTCCTGCTATGCCTGTTCAACCTGCCGCCTTTGAAGCAAGACGTGTGTCACTTCTTTTATCTTGCAACAAGAGAACATGACATTGTTCCTTAATTCGTATTACTTATCCCCTACATCCTATCTATACTTGTTGCAGCAGTGGTTACATCGATTTTCTGATGTCGGCGCTGAAAGAATATGTGAATCCGTTCGGATTCGAACTTGTCAGATTTCACTCCGTCGAAGACAGGCAGAGCTTTAGTATTCGATGGCGCCTGAAGGGCTTTATATTGGTGGAAACTCTGTTTTGCGAGAAAAGTGTCCACATGTATCTGATATTTGTTCGTTTTCGTCGTGGTGCTATAGGAAACTTGCATTCGCGTAAATCGCGGCTTGCAAATATACTGCATTATAGCGAACCATTTTTTGCTTAGTCTTCGGACAAACCAGGCGACATCCATGTCATTTACAAGCCATGCTGACTATTTTCCAGCGTGAGATTCTGCTGTGCAGGCGGTTACTTTTGACGTCATTATATTTCAAAATGTTGGATTACTTGAAGTAAACGCTTTAACAGACGGTTCGTCTATCATGTCTATCTCGCTCATTTCGAAACCAACAAACGACTCTATCAAAGTGTAATCTCTTTTGACTGCTTGAGATTATGGTCCAAAGCCGGGAGGCACCATTAGTCTTGAAAATGTTTAATGGATATCGATAAAGAGCGTTATGACGACAGTGACAAATAGAGACATCTCAGTCCCCCCCCCCCTCTAGTAGAGTCTGACAGGCGCGCCCAAAACTGATACAGGTTCTCTTTATCGATGGCTTCCCGAAAAGCACTGCAATATTGGAAAACACACACCAAATGAAGCACTGCAAAACTGAAAAACATACTGAGGAACTTTACACCTGAATGGCTTTTAAATGCAAAACCCCTTGTCACATGAACTCCCTAATCGTTCTTTACACACAATTGAGACGATATTGATATTAGCACCTATGGCTATAATGCTTTCACAATGGGCGCCTGAACAACCAGAGTGACCATGGCGACAGACGATGCAAAGTTGTTGTTTTTTGGAACGTTTGCTTTGCACAAGCTAGTGATGCGTTCGATGGCAGGAAGTGTAAGCTTGCTGAAAACATCATGGTACATGTCGGTTTGCAGTTTCAGTCAAAACCACCCCAACCTTTATTAATCAACGGCATTGCGGTGCGACTTGTAACACTCTTTGAGGACCAATAGCGCGAAGGGCAATACGATATTCCAAACAACACTGTCAAACCCATTGAGTATCATGGGCAAGCTTTTTGTGAATCGTGCCGCGATTGAACCAATTAGTTGACAATACATTGTCATGTTCTGTAATTTTCAAAAAAGCTGAGCAAAAAGAGTTATGGGCGAACCCGGTTGTCGAACAGAAATGAAAACAGTCAGATGAACATGATGTATTATTTCCTGAGTATCTTTGTAAGTAATGAATCAGGCAACTGTTAGCAGATTACACATCAGGTCATGCCTGTTGGTGGCATTTCACCATTTAATATCACCAGTTATGAGCTGAAAATACGAATATGTCAAAGTTCCATCCCCTCTGGCGGAAGATACAAGTAATTGTAAACCGCTGTCGAAAGATTATTGAAAATGGCTCAAAGAAATATGAGCGCGTCACGATTTGTGACAAAGAAGGAATTGACAGCTAAGGCTTTTCATTCGTCGCTTAACGCGAAGACGCAACCGGGATCGGTGTCGGTGTCGAAAGGTGAAAAAAGAAAAAGCACTGCGGCTTTCTTTACGTGAGTTCCGTATAATAAAGGGCTGTCTTAACGTCAGTCCACATTTCAGTTTTAACTTCTGATCTTCACCCTCACCCTTCCTCTAACTTTTTTCCGGTCAGCTGCTCACGCCAATCCCAAACGGAAAAGCAACGGTAGGCCTATATACCAGTGTACAAGTTTGAAATGTACTGAGATAAAAGTATATCCGCGGCAGGGGCCAAAGAATTCTATTATGCGCTGTTAAACTCTTATAGGAATAGGCGGTAATGGTCTCTATGCGAACCATTCCTTAATTTCTCACCTTCTATAGACGCGAATCTCCAGGGACGTATAAGACTATATCGGCATTAGATTCTTGGCCGGGTCTATTTGGCAAGCCGCTCGCCGAACAGGCATCTTTTTTTGTCCTGTTTGGAGAGCCGCTTGCCAAACAGCACTAAAAAGCCACCCTGTTCGGCCAGCCGGGCTTGCCAAACAGGGCAAAAATACTACCCTCTTTGGCGAGCCGGAAAGGTTACAACATGTTGGCCAATCAGAGAGCAGTGACGTCATTATTCGAATTTATATGCGCATATTTAACAATGGCCGACTTCCCGCTCTCGATTCAATTTCTGTTACTAAACTCGGGTTTTGGTCAATAATCCATGAAGAAGCATGTACATGTACATGACTGTATGGATTTACAAAAAAAAGTCGTAAACGTGATTTAACTGATAAGCATGTTAAATGCATTAGTGTGCATTTCTAAAGGCGTTTCACTGTAACTACAGTGTTGCTGACCGTGTTGCCACGAATGATAATGAGCTCCTGGATGGTTGAATATGCATGAGTTCGGCTCTCCATCTAGGGCAGAAAAAAGGCGCTGTTTGGTGAGCCGGGCTTGCCAAATAGTCACTTCCTAGATTCTTATCACATCCGTGACGAGCCATTATATCAAGTATATCAAATGACGGACACTTGTATTCTAACGGCAGCTCAGCGCAGTGGCCATGGAGGCCGACCGGGACTCTCAAGTCATCTTGCAAGCGGGGAACTGGACCCCTGTGAATTGTGAGAAACGCGAACGGCGATGTCAATATCATCTTACATCCCCATAACAATAACTACTGACCGTTAACAAAGGTTACATTACTTGCGGTGGTCTGTCCGACAATGGCTTTATCAACCGTGATATCGATTAACAGGTGCGTGAAAGAAAAATCCGGAATAAGGATATTCGCACCCTGGTGTAATAACAGCTTCGCGTGGGTAGATTAGACTTAATCAACTGACAATAATTTCCATGGCAACGTATATTTATACGGATTTTGATATTTTGTTGAAACCCTATATATGTATATATTCAATGGTATTACGCAAATGCTGGTCCCATGAGGTCGGACCTTACCGTAATCGTATATATGTATAAAGTCACTAGCTAATGGAAAAATCGTATTCCAATGATTGAATAAGGGGATGAGATGATTCCTCGGGAATCATATCGGGACAAATTCCTTCTCGCTGGACCAGACCTTGTCCTTCTTACCCAACTGCAGGAATGACCTTGACCCGTCACCACTGCAAATGTAAACGTTTACTGCTCTTCATGTCTGTGGGCTTATCAAAAACCCTGTACTTTCCTTGAAGAAAAAGAATAAAGAATGATGAGCTTCTGATTGGCCGATACTAACAGGAAGTCTTAAAAAATATTAAAATATACAGAAAGTTGTTGTCAAACTCTGCCAAATAATCGTATATAGCGTCAGATTTTCGAAGGCTTTTCGCAGTCTCCCCACAAACTCATAACAATTGCCGCAGAATGCGCTGCGAAGATCGCTGAAAAAGCGACGAGACGCGTAAAAATCCAGCTTTATCTTTTTATGTCCATATCCCATTAGTTGGTTTGATGAAGGTTTTGTTAATCATAGTGCTCTTTCCATTATTGGCTTTTCCTACATCAAGCGTGCCGTGTTACATGCAGTGATTATGGCAAAGCCATTGTTTTCTATCAATTTCCGTTGCATGCAGGAAATGTATGGCTTCCATTTAATATGATGTAATGATAATAATATTTCGACTCCCCTGTGGTCCGCATAAAGCACATTCTGCTCAAGTTATCATACGATGACCATTTAAAAAGGAGATGTTAATATTCTTCTTGAAGCTGAGCTACACAAAGTGTCAGGCTGAGCTTGATTTGAAGTTCGGCCATCACTTCTCATTTTGTCGTAAACAGCAGTGTCCTCACATACGCTCATCCAATGTGTAGTGTCATTTGCATTTATGAGATCGGTCACTGGTATCTTACGACCGTTCGACCGTGATATATAGAAAAATAACGTAGAGAATGGATGCTTTCATAGGACATGATGGATAGTCGGAGACGTGGGCGCGTTATGGCCACCATTATCAAAGGCAACTGCTTTTGGAAAAAAATCAGGCTTCGAAGCAAAGCCGACCTGAATTCACGGTGGGTAAATACCGCACTGACAATGGTAAAGAAGCTTTTGTCGATTTTTCGCGGCTTAATTTTTGATGGAATATAGAGCTACCCAGGGATCACATCAAAGACTCTCCTTGAAAAAGATCAAATGCTCATCATTCATCAGATGGTCATATTTTTCACCGGGGACATCATACATGTAGTTACCAAGGGCAGAATACTATGGATTACAGAGCTTATAGCAAGGACATGTTTCAGCGATACCAGCAATGTATTCAGAGAGGTACACACTTTCAAATTCGTCGAAGAACACCATTGATACATCAGCCAAAGGGCGGGGCTTCGAGATTGCAATGTCTACAACTGTGAATTCAGTATTCTTGCAGCGTTGTCCCTTCTATGACTTTGTAATCGTAAAGTGATCACTTCAGGTGCATATCAGGGGCTCATCACTAGAAAAGGCTACGGATCTCATAAATTCTCCCAGTACACGAAAGTGTGTGTGTTCAGTGACTATTCGTTATTTGTTCGCCCACAATTGATGACCATAGATAAATGCGATTGACCCATTACTAAAATGGCCACATCAAAACAGAGCTTCAGATAAACTAGAGGATTCAAAGGATCTAAAGGATTCACTGTGATGCAGGTTTTACGACGGCCAGGCCTGGATATGTCATCCGAGATACAGGTTTTTGATACTCCTACCTTGTAAATATCGAGAGGCGGAGTGTATTGAAAACAACTGGTGCCAGGATGGCAGAATATGTGGGAAAAGATCCAGGTTTACAATGAGGTCGTGAATATCGGCTGAAGACCGAGCCCGATGTCCGGTCGTTGAATCCAATGAATCCTCTGATTCGATGTAGCATTACTAAGATGGATGACGACCAGTAACGCACTCTGACCACCATTATCCCTGGAAAGATCCTTTTAGAAAAACAAATGTGTGACATATGAGAGGCGTACTATTGTGAATTTGACTGCATCACAGGGATTACACTGGAAGCCTTTGTATTCGTTGGCGCAATCTCTTATGTCGTTATGCATTAGGCAATTGCGTGATGAGAGTTATCCCTGAGACAGAACGGTTTGGTGTGATGGATGTTCTTTGGATAGTTGGGGTGGCGTTGGTAGGCCGTTAGCTGTAACTTCGCTGAGACCAAATTGTCGATATTCTAATCAGGATCAAAATTATATTCATCATCACCGTGACCATTTTTTATTTAAGTCAGAAATAGCTGAATGCTTTTTCCCCTAAACATGACCATGGCTTCGATTTTAATATACAAATTAAATGTTAAAGCCATTTTATTCAATCACCAGACCTGTTTGCTGGTATTCATGCACAACATGACATGTATTCGTTTATTTGTCGAAACGAGTCACACTTAACGATATAGATGACTTAAAGAGCACTTAAATTGAAAAAGGATAGTTCTTTGAAATGAAATATGTCTCATTACTGAAAGTAGCTTCTCATATCATGCTCATACTGTTTCAATGGGTGATAGTCAAAGGAACCGTTTCCTGTATCTTGAGATTTAGCAATAAAAGGATTGCGATGGTGCACTATTTCATTTGCCGTTACAAAAATGTTAAAATTATTGGGTGATTCACAAAACACGTAGGACACAGAGCGAACAGTTTTGGAGAGGCGGAGGCAGAGCATACATGTACATGTAGTAAAAACAGTAAGTGTTTACCATGATACGAGAGATGTGGTTGTCATCGCGCAGAAGAAGAAGAAGATTTAATTCCACCGGTGATTTTTTGAGATGGATGACTAAAGAACTAGCTATATAAATCATGAACATCGTCCATTGCCCACATACCGCAGACAAACTTGGGTGGACATGGTCATCACGCCACAATGAGACGAAAATATAAAGAATAAGGGACTCGTTTATTTTCAGGCAGTGTAATTTCCGCTCAGCTTTATGTACAATCTCTTCTTTTGGCCATAGGGTCAGCTTCCCGATACCAATAGAGTTTTTTTATCACATTTTCTTCAGTCGCCCTCAGAATATCCGGCATATGTATGTAGCTTGTGTACATAGTATATCAACATCAATATCAATATCAATATTTATACAGTGTACATGTAAGAGTTTCAGGATACATTCATGAAAGAACACACACTAGTACATGTAGCATCGCTCGCACCCGTTGTTAACAAAGGAGATTTTGCCATTACATGTAGTATGTTGCTAAGATAATTTTCTTCTTAAGCGAAGAAATCTCCACGACGACGAAGCAACCGACCCTTAAGGTATATATCGCTGTCAACAATACACTCCATCGTCGCCACTGTCTCTCAACTCTCCAAGTGCCAGAGAGTTATGATATGCGAACACGATATCGGAACCGATCCTACTGGAATGGCCCGATAGGGAATTGTAGTCCTAAGATACCACAGGAAACGTTCTATTTTGCAGTATTTTTCACTTAAACACTAAAATATTGGTTTGTGCATCATGTATGGGTCATGCTTGGTAATGCAAAACTTCTCAATTAGCCTACATCGCGGTCGATTTCATTTGAAGTCGACTGAGATAATGGTATTAACATGAAGCGGTTTTTTTCAAACCCGAAAGCGTCAGGTTAACAATATCGTGATACAGATATCAGAATCCCAAGATCATTACTCGCGACCTCCATCATCCCGAAGAGTTCTTCTCAAATGTACATGATTCTCATCCGCCGATTTTTTTGCTGTTGTTGTCCAATAAAGAACTTACCCATAATCTAAAGGAAATCATGCCGAAGACGAAGCCGTACGAGTGATGTGATACCATAGAGCGCCAGATATCACAGGCGAACACCAGCGGCGCGGTAATAGGAGCACGTTAATCGAGATACAGAACCGCCGCAACTCGGATTGCGCTCCTAATGCAAGTCCGCGGGTCATATTGGCAGTTATTGGCAGTTATTGTATTATTGTGGCAGATATCTCAGTGTTTGTCAAGGAACTAGCTGGAGCTTGGCAAGAACTTCTTTTCAGCGTCAGCAAAGAAATTACCCAACCAACCATCAGGGCTTCGCCGGATTTATAGTTCACAAAAGTACATGTTCACGTATAACAAAACAACCACTTTTATCAATAATTTACACCAAACTCCGCGATGGTGGAGCTAAAAATTGGCCACAACTGAGGTTTCGGGCGCAATGACAGCGCGAAGTGTGGTGATGAGGCAACCAATACCGGCAGTGTCTGTCTGCAACATACCAATTTTAAAACATGTGCACGTAGATGTGATAGCGACTTATACATGCATCTTTGATCCGGTCTAAAGGTCATTATGGTTCCTGACTGTTTCGCCCTTGGTGTTTCCCACCGTTGCTTCGGGAACGCTGGAAAACAAGAATGGCGTGTTCCTCTGCATGTGTTCCCCTAATGGAAGTAATCTCAGTGGTATATCTAGCTGTCTTTGAATGGAAACACTGCGATACAATCATGTATAATGCGGAGCATTAACGTAGTACGTTACACCAGCCCCATTACGCCCAACTGGGAGACACACTGAAAAAGCACACTAATGCGATCGAATTTGGCAGCGAAATATTGCCTTCATGTCATTACAACTTAATAGATGGTACACGACATAGCAGATAAACGTCGGACCGTTATTGATATCTTCCATGCCAACTAAAGACCCGAAAGAAATCGATCATAAGTTCTGTGATATCTTGAATGTGGAAAATGTATTACACGTAGCGACTAAAAGAAAATGTATCGATCACAGCAATTCCGCATTCATCATCCCGTAAAAACGCCATGTTCCGGTCACACGCAATTATTCTGGTGCCATTTCCGCTGACTGCATATCTTAAAAGGAGATGCTGTTTGGTGTTGCTTTATTGGCTATGATATTTGACGTTGTGCTGATCCAATTTCAGTCAATGAAACATGCATTTTACAAACGCTTGCAACATTTGACACACAAGGTATGTTTATCATAAATACGCCTTGCATCCTTTGACACGACAGATATAATTTTCCATAATTAAGCTTGCATCTTCTTGATACAGCAGGTATAAAAGTTTGTCAACATGCAATACATGTACGCTTTGGTTGCGGGGTCAGTAATATGTTTCTAAAAAACTTGCAACATTCGACATTCCATTCTACTTGCATCATTCACTGACAATCAGATATGTTTCTGGCTCTGAGTGTCGCCCGTGAGGCTACGGATCGCACACGGATGCAGCATCAAAGCAGGTTCATGGATCAGAATTAGAAGAATTAGATCAATTTAACTTACTCCGCACGTCAAAGGTAAGCCGAAGTGAAAATAGATAGTTGACATTTGTCAATTTTCTTTCAGTGAATTCCATCTAATGGGTTTGGAACTGCAGTCTTTCTGAGTGAAACATTTACATGTATGTGTCACCTTTGTTTTCTTCAATAAATCTTTGAAAATACGTCGAATGCCTTACGCTGAAATACATTTTCAGCGTAACCCCTTGTCGAAATATTGCACATGGCGACGCATCGTGGGTACTCCCATGTTATAACCGAAAATCATTTGCCGCTGCGCATGTATAAAGTAAATCAAATCTGTTTTGAAGGTTTTACGTTTGTACATCTCTCAGAAACAAAGGTTGGCGAAGTGAACACAATAATTTAGTCCCCGTAGAGATATTTCAGGTAAATGAAAAATCTCTAATGTGAGAGATTTTGAAAAACCGCTGAAAAAGCTCCAGGACGTGTATTACATGTATTTGTGTTGGTAAAATACCAAGCTCAAAAACCTCCATTTGCAAGAGTGTAGGCTACTTTAGAAAATCCCATGTTCATTGAAAGTCTAGAGAGGGATATTCTCATCAGATACATGCTCTATTTAATCTACGCGAACTGTTGTATCGTTGTCATTTAACGCTGTTACGGAATTCCACTCAACAATTCCCAGAACGTTCTAGCATAATCCCCCATAAAGCGTTACACGCTCAGCGTTTACTAATAAATTCTTGTATCTTTACATATCGACATGTGCAATTCCTAGTCCATTGATCAGCTTCAAAATAGCGAATAAAACAATATTTCAGCTAAACTAAGTAATTGCCCCAGGCAGCTATAGGATCAATAGGTTTGGTATTGGCTTGGGAACGTTATTACTATTTCCATGTCGCGTTGAATTTACAGTTGCCATAAAGGTATTTTTCACTCTTTGTTGATTTCCTTGGGCGATATTACTCGTAAAGCTTTTCAGCACTCGATATTAAATGTAAAACATTATGCTGCATCGGCAATTTTTTAATGACACCACCTGTCGGAAGCGTACAGCGTACATGTTTCAAAAGGAAAATTTCCGTCGCGTTTCAATGCCATAAACAAAAAACTGAGCCGCACAACAAGAAAATAGATGGTGTCGATTTTAGATGGGATGCTACAGAGCATAGAATGCAGGAGGCCCGATTTAAGAATTAATGGACCGACACGAGCTGAAATCCATCTTTAGCACGCAGTGTAATATTTCTGATAACGTTGGTTTCCTCGGGGGCCCCCCTCACATTGCATTACAAATCGCCAAATATTATTTATAGGGCTAATAATATCCTGGTTGACGCTGAGCTCAGTTTTTTAGTGAGAAGTGTTGCAACACATGACAATCTTCCGAGATAGAATTAGCCGCATTAAAGTGTTTTTTTAATTGTCATTCCTGCAGCTTTTTCAACATTTTGATTAACACTAGGGAATTGGGTGATTAGTTTGTTACACTTATGATCTGCCTCGCAGTTCGAGTAAATAAAAGAATCAAACATGAAAAACTGTATGCAGAGGCCACAACGCGTCTGTGGGAACTAGAGCCCTAAATCCGCCGTTCGTCAAGCTTTGCTGAGATTACAGCAACGGATGACATTGTTCCCACCAACGTCGATACCTGTTATGCCAGAGCCCTTCCGGCGTCATACTACATTAAACCATCCAACGTTTTGGTTGAATCCGATGGGAACAGAGTAACCTTATCTGCCCTTTGACCAGATTTGTGATTTGACAAAGTACCGAGTGCGGTTCTGTAATTCTTGAAAGGTCAGTCTGTCCCTACAGGATACATGTACTATGTATAGTGTCATCATTGAATCAAAGTATACACACCACTTCTGATCAAAGGCCAATGGTCTCTGTAGCCATGGACATTATATTGTCTAACAATGGGAAGGACACATTTTCGAGGGCTGTACCGAATTTCTTTAAAGCGGAAGCTGGGTCATTGCAATGCTCCAGACGACACATAGGCCTTATAGGTTCTACATATTTGCTTGCCAATTATCTTCGAAATAAATAACACATTAGCCAGCCGCGCCTTCCAATTGGTCGTTACAGGGGATCAAGTGAAACCCTGTAGTATATAAATGCACACCGGGGTAGTCATTTGTGCTAACTTGCGAATGTTTGCCAACCGTGTACCCAAATGATCGATATCCATTAGGATCACACAAGGTTACTTAATTAATATTGACCTACACAGCAAAGGCTGGCGTTAACAACCATGTTTATTGATGTATCTGCATGGAGCCATTCCCGGTCGTTTCATCCCGACAGTCCACAGTCACTGTAATTTCGCACTCCGGAGGACATGTATATTGAAAACCCTTGGTGTATACATGCTTCCCGAAATTTGTGGCTTGTATTGGAACTAACTTTTTCCCCCTTGTCCGTCATCAAAGGCATTCAAGTGTGTTGGTCAACCATGACTATCTCCTTTGTCCCTACACCATAAGGCCAAGTTTCCCCTTATGACATCACTATTTCGGACACTCAGCGCCCCATTTCTGGAAAGGTGTATACGAGGACGTGTCTTTTTTTGTTCTCCGTTACGACGTGGTACCAATTTGAAGTAAAAGCTAGGTGGGGCATTGGCCTTTCCCACCTGCAAACGTCTGCGAACTGTAAAATCGATCGGCTGTATCACCTGCTGCTAACGAACTCATAAACTGAACACTGAATAATGATAGGCGGCCCACAGGCGAAAATTGATATACACAACAGGCAGTATTGTAGTCACTACAATTTCCCTTAAACGCCTACGCCGTTCGTTTAAATTTCGAAATTTGTAACTGAATTTGAAAATTTCCAAATGCCTAGTACGCACCATCCTGGCACCAGTTGGTTTCAATACACTCCACCTTTCGATGAGGTAGGAATATCAAAAACCTGAGTCAACGTTGCCGTTGTGTAGTGTAGCACCAAGTTCCTCTGGTCAGTCACTTGGCCAAAAATGAATAAGTACTGTGGTTATAAAATGAAAACTATCTCCTTGTGTTGAGCATTGACTGAACAACAAAATGATAAAAATCTCCTAATACCAAATTCTTCATCGTTATGACACAAAACCTGTAGGTCTTTCTACATGTACAGCAGTGACAGTTGATCCTAGACACATATTCGTCATTACCATGGCAATATAAACCCCTCTCTAGGCCGCTGTACCAATTCCATCATTGGTATGCGCGAAACCTCAAATTCAATATTTTGCGAATCTATCTCATGCCAATGCCAATTTGTCTTTCATATCTCATTTCCTTGTTCCACTGAATCAATATTTCCCTCTGATATATAAATTCAATCAGAACCGACCAAATCATATATTCAAATATCGGCTGTTTTTTTCACCGTGCCTAACGAACTCCATCTAATTTACCGTTCGAATGAAGTAAACTTGTCGATATACATCTATTTTCGCCTGAAAGCATCTCACTCGAGCAATGTAATTTACCATTTGCATCCTTTGACTGGGGTTGGATCAGAGGGTGGTGCGCTAACCCATTGGCGTGACATTGCTTCTAATTTAATCGTGATCAGGCGATAGGCTAGTGGTGGCATAGATGAAAGGGCAAATTGGTAAACTGATGACAGGCTTGACATGATAGGCTCCAGGATCCATTCATCCTCCTTGCGCATGATCGGAACTCTAATTATTGATGACGTCGTATCGTCCCTGCTTCCGAAAAGCGGAAACCAGGCCATTTCTCATTACTATGAGATTTTCAATGTACATACATGTATGTCGTAAATTGCCCGATTTGAAACTTTTTTGTTCGGCATATTTCTTGCTGCACTGACGAACGATTCGCAGCGTAAATTTACTGTGGCGTCCGCTTTAACATGGACGCCAATGCTTAGTGGCGGGGGATATTGTATGCTTTGTAGAATGGGATCCACTGACCAGTGCGAGTCAAGTGAGAAGCCAATGAGGCAGAAAATGATCCCAAATACCGCCTCTGGAGACAGAAGCTATATGAAGATGAAGATGAACTTGTTGGTGAACGGCCGGTGTGCCGCCGGGCTACCGAAATTGGTAAGAATGGTTAGATTTGCTCGGAACACTATCTAAAGAAACGCTATAGTTACAGGTATCAACACTCAAAATCAACTGTTCGAACTCTCCATAGCACCAGTGCCGTGGGTTGTCAGAGAAAATGTGGGATGTGGAACAACTGTTTGTTGTCCCAGCATCAATAAGGCGGATCAATGGAAGCTGCCATAGCTAAGCGAACACGGAAAATCAATCAAACGTCTGACGGAGCCGCATTCCACAGGGGAACACAAACAGAGGGAGTGCCAATTGTTTGTCACTTCATCTTTATTGCGACTGGTGGTTTATGGCGGCTCGATACAGTTTAAGACTTTGAGACGCCCATGCAAAACTATTCAAATGTATCAAGAATCAGTAAATGCCAAGAATTCTAGAATACCTTGGCTACAAAGGAGCGCTTATGTATCAGGGTGCGGCTGTATACATATACATGTATTATCATAAACGCCGACCAGAGTTGCACCATCTACAGATAATAGTATGATTGTCACTTTCATTTTTTTTAAAAAGGGTAGGATTTGTTAGGGCATATAGAGAACCGCGTGTGCCATCCACACAGATCCGGATCCATCCCTGTTTGTAAAAATATGTCCCTGCCTTTCCACCAGCCAAGGATTTAAACCGAAGTGCAAATCTCTCAATCAATAAATGTCTTGGAGCACAGCAAGCTCATCCCAGTCGACATCAGTGTTAATCTAATTGATTTCTAATTGATGTTTTCCAGAGATAACCTAATCAGGGAGACCATGTTCATTCGCGAATGATTGATTAACATACCTCCGGGAGAAGCCCGATTTTTTTCGAAAGTCGATTTCGTTCCAATGATTAATTCAAACACGCGCTGGATAATTCGTCGATTTCCTGCTGCTGATGAATACACTTGTAAGAGTGAAGACTGTAAAATATCAAGATAACATAATTATCTCTTAACATTTGCCCGGCCTCTTAAGTAGACAATAAGTCATCCCTACGAGAAAGTCAAAAATAAAAACTGGTCTATTCTCCGTTTAGCCGTTGCTTGCAAAGCAATGAGGGCAGGACGCTGAAGTTATTTGAGGGCGGCTCCTCCCTCTTTCATCCTGATCATTTTTTAGCTCGATGAAAATAGCCAGAAGTGCATACTTAGGCTGTCTCTATACTTGTTTTGTCAGAGATGTTGTTGGGGTATTGACTGGTTGTTGTAAGCTCATAACAATGATCGATTTGGGCGCCAATGGACCTCGATCTGTCCTGTCACGAAACAATGATCCCCTGAGCATGAAGATGGAAGCTTTACACGGGAGAGCTATGGCTACTTAGCTCGGTAGCCAGCAGTTATCACCAAGGACTTACATCGATTTAAAACAGACGATTGTCGCTGATAAAACCATCAGCGACAGACTGGCAGACAATGATGATACTTCACTGAAAATCCCAGTCCCCAGACCATGATATCCCTAAACCCCTCAAGCTAACTCTCCCACTTTTTTCAACCATCACGATCGTATTTCTCAACATCTCAAAACAACTTCTCATCTACGCGCTTCTAAAATAATGAGTGTGATTACCAGAGTCTAGCGTGTGATATCCACGCGCGTATTCCAATTAGGGTGGGTAATAGCATGTTGATCTTTCCTTACCCTGGGGACTGAAAAAATAGGACACGCTCTGGTGTTTGTTCTTTCATTTGTACTTTGAGACAGATGGCTGACAGTGTCGTTGCCATAGCATTATTTCTTTCTTAAATGGTGTTATTTTGAAACGAATGATTCAGCAGCTGGGTTTATCTCTTTGCTCCGCTTGTAAAAGATATATACATATATTGAAAGAAAAGTTCACATGCACCGAACATTGCACCTTTCCATCGGCATTGCGTTACCTAACAACTCTCTGGACCAAATCAATCACCTCAAACTGGTTTTATGCGATCGATTTTGTTCACATTTAGCTGGTGATGCCCAATGTTAACCTCCCATTTATTGAATCTCAATGAATGTCCAAGCTATATCTACATACTATATCGGTGACACAAAATATATCACACTACATGTACAGTATAGGGGCAAGTCATATTGCAATCACGTTTCATATATACGAACTAAACCGAGAAGGAAAAATGAAGAGTTGCATCCCGTATAGCATCAGATATGGTTGATCTGGCAATGACATCGCCTTTTGAGTAATTGAGCAAGAATAAGGGATCGGATACATTCTCGGGTAATCGATCTCCGGTCATTCTCTTCAAGAAATGATGCTTTTCCTTTGGTCTGCAGCTTACCATGTGGCATTATATGATCAATCACAGGTCATTTGCGTCAGGAAATGCGTTTCTTTTGGTCTGCAGCTCTCTCTGTAAGTTGGCATGGTGACTGATGATGGATAGGCTGAGAGCAGATGGTCCAGCTGTTCCAACAAAGACATGTAAGTATGCTATTCTTTGAATAGTATTAAACGATCCAATGATGACCATGATGTCAACTTTCTGGGGGTTTTCCAAATATATATCGCCAGTGGTATGTACTATTATTTCGTTATTTTATTGAAAGGCCCCCGTAGGGTGCTTCATCTTCTAGAATGTTTCGGCTGCTAATTCATTCTTCGCCGCCTGCAGCATCGAGATGAGTGCCAGATCGGGAAATTGATGGAGTACTTTTTCATAAAAACGCGTAATGCAATTACATGAAGTCTAAAAAGCAATTACTGCCGCATCAGCCGTCTAGAATCAATTAGGAAAGTGAAACAGAGGCCTACAGGATGCTGGTGAAGCCGTAGGGAGTACTCGCGATTTGATTATAAAGGAGCCCGCCGCTGTGCTCTAGCGTTGTGTTGATGTATTTAAGCGATTGTAAGGCCACGTTAAGAAATCGGTGGTGATCGTCCTCATTTTCAGATAAGTTTGAGGAGGGCAGAAGGTTTGTTGATGTAATGCTTTTCCGGCAGCAACAGCTCGGGAGGGGGGGGGGGTGTACTCTATGAGTGTGTGTGGGGGAGGGGAGGGGCGATATCCCTGCGTTTTCATTTCTCCATACCTTACAATGTCGGCATTGGAAAATTAATAACTTGACACTCATTGTACAAAATTACCATGTAGGTAAAATTATAGGTACATATTGATGTTGCCTTACGCTTAATGTTCTTGAGGCTCGCCATCAACGTCAATTAAATGTCAATCGGGAAAGACAGGATAATGCCACGGGATCTATATTGACGTCTCAGCTATTTGGTATAAAGCTTTTTGAAAGAAAAACCCCTAGCGCTGCTGGGTTTAAGTAATGCTTTCCCGGCGTGAAAAATCTTCTTTTGAAAGTCCATTGTCGTGGCATGTGAAAGTGCTGCCTGCACCCAACTTCATATTCCTTCAATGATATCAATAGGTACTTGACAGTACATGTACTTGATATGGTGGAAACAACTTTGTTAAACAGACCAAGCTTGGTTGTATCCAAAGCCAGTCTTTTGTGGACAAAGTCACAACCAGAATACCGAGATAAGAACACTTTAAGATAAGAAGCCATGAACATTATAATGGGCGCCAATTTAAGGCTGTCAACTTCAAATCTTTGTGTTTGTTCGGCAGTAAGACATGACATGGAAAGGGGCTCCAGGAGCTTCCTTTGGTAATTTACATCGATCCGTCTATCATGAGGACAGACTTTCGGAGCATTTGCAAGTGAAGCAGCGTGTTCATCAGAGTTGCATGGCCAGTGGTACTATTCGAATTTGGCATGCCTGACTCTCTTATCAATCGAACCAGGGTGGTGACTCGTTCATTTGAAAGAGCGTGGTTTCAAAAAAAGGCAAGTTTCCTTATGGGAGCTATAGCTAGAAGTGCTTGTATACTGTATGGTGCAAGAGCTATTGGAATAGGGAAGAGGATTTGAGAGGGTCATTTGGGTCACAATCAAGAGGTTTACTGCGACTCATGATGGCTCTAGTCTGAACAAAGGCAAAATGAAAAGATGCCGAAAAAACAAGTGAACGAAAATATTCCCATTATGATTGTTTAATTCTGGTGTTGTAAAGTCGTCCTCTTCAATAAAAGCAGGACATACATTGGTGTAAATGTCTTACAAAGATGGTATAAATAAGCAAGTTCTGTCTATAGGTGTTCAGGTTTCAGCGTTAAATTTAAAATTCCTCGCCCTCTTCCTCGCCCTCCTGTTCGACGGAGTCAACACCGACCTCTTCGTAATCCTTCTCAAGGGCAGCCAAATCCTCACGGGCCTCGGAGAACTCTCCCTCTTCCATTCCCTCTCCGACGTACCAGTGGACGAAGGCACGCTTGGCGTACATCAGATCGAACTTATGATCAAGACGAGCCCAGGCTTCAGCGATGGCGGTGGTGTTGCTCAACATGCACACGGCACGCTGGACCTTGGCCAAGTCACCACCTGGGACGACAGTTGGTGGCTGGTAGTTGATTCCGACCTTGAAACCAGTTGGGCACCAGTCGACGAACTGGATGGTCCTCTTGGTCTTGATGGTGGCGATGGCAGCATTGACATCCTTGGGGACAACATCTCCACGGTACAACATGCAGCAAGACATGTACTTGCCGTGACGTGGGTCACATTTCACCATCTGGTTGGCTGGCTCGAAGCAGGCGTTGGTGATTTCAGCAACGGAGAGCTGCTCATGGTAGGCCTTCTCGGCAGAGATGACTGGAGCATAGGTGGCCAGAGGGAAGTGGATACGTGGGTATGGCACCAAGTTGGTCTGGAACTCAGTCAAGTCGACGTTGAGGGCACCATCGAATCGCAGGGAAGCGGTGATGGAACTGACGATCTGACCGATGAGCCTGTTCAAGTTGGTGTAGGTTGGTCGCTCGATGTCCAAGTTACGGCGGCAGATGTCGTAGATGGCCTCGTTGTCGACCATGAAAGCACAGTCAGAGTGCTCAAGGGTGGTATGGGTGGTCAAGATGGAGTTGTATGGCTCAACAACAGCAGTAGAGATCTGAGGAGCTGGGTAGATGGCGAACTCCAGCTTGGACTTCTTGCCGTAGTCGACTGAAAGACGCTCCATGAGGAGGGAGGTGAATCCGGATCCGGTACCACCACCGAAGGAGTGGAAGAGGAGGAATCCCTGGAGACCAGTGCACTGATCGGCTAGCTTACGGACTCGGTCAAGAACGAGATCGACGAGCTCCTTTCCGACGGTGTAGTGACCACGGGCATAGTTGTTGGCGGCATCCTCCTTACCGGTGATGAGCTGCTCGGGGTGGAAGAGCTGGCGGTAGGTTCCGGTACGGACTTCATCTGAAAAAGGACGGTGGATATTGCAGTAACTGATTTCATTACACGCGGAAATAAGGCTCGTAAATGATGCCGGGACGTTTCGAAGCTTGAAGACAACTACTATGCTTTCCAACTGCTAAAAACCGAGAACTCATTAGCGTTCAAAAGCCCTTCCAAATCTGACAAGTTTTGAAAGCCAATGGGAAGAATTCTTCTTCTTCTGCGTTCAACCTGCCTAAACTATAACTTCATTCCCGCTGTGGCGGAGACGAAGCGGCTTATCGTTTCGAGGTCGCACTACCAAAACTATGACCTGTTACTATTGCTTGGGGATATGATCAGCAAAAACGAAGGAATCCCTCTCGATATAAAAAAGAGTTCTTACCGATGACGGTGGGTTCCAAGTCGACGAAGACAGCCCTGGGAACGTGTTTGCCGGCACCAGTCTCGCTGAAGAAGGTGTTGAAGGAGTCGTCACCGCCTCCGATGGTCTTGTCACTGGGCATCTGGCCATCAGGCTGGATACCGTGCTCCAAGCAGTACAACTCCCAGCAGGCATTACCGATCTGGCAACCGGCCTGACCAATGTGGATGGAGATACATTCACGCTGAAGAAGAAAGAAAAATACCATAAGAAAACATGCATGTGTACCAAAATATGAAATATAACGAGCATGATTAAGGTTGTCACTCTGAAAAAGGGCGGTAACTGGACCTCGTTTGCGGTAGTTTATATATGAGGCAAGTTTCGAATCTCTCACTTACAACGAGGTATATGTACGAACTATGCGAAGGTGTATGATTTCGCCATTTTAGGGACTGCGCGAATTTCAAGAATTTGAAGAAGTTTAAGCAATGTCAAAACCTTTCGGACAAGATGTTAGTCCGTGGATCTGACCAACATTCAAACATCTTGTGAAAGCAGGGAGTTGTATTCCCTGGTGAAGGCTATGTTTCAACATCTCTAGTCGTTTCGGAATTATCGGAAATAAATACAATGTAGATTTTACTTGGAATGGAAATAGTCGCGGCTATACCCCTCCGCTTGCGAGACTTGCCAGTGTCCAATTGTTGTCAAAATCGAATAAAGTAAGGAAAAAATTGCAAGAAATTTGACTTACCATGTTTGTTTGTTGAGTAGATACTTTTCCGAGGAAAAATTGGTAAAATAAGATCGCTCACAGAATGACCTGATGCGTCAACGGGTGAGGAAATAGTTTGAGACAACCGAACTCCGGCAAGGGTTTATAGGCACATACCTCGCCCTAGGTATCCATGCCATATGTTTAAAAAAGGACATATTGTATTGTAATTTGATGTGGCCGAGGTTTGTTTCCTTGCCTTTCTTCCTCGCCCCAGGTTCAAGCCCAGGCGGCAAAGTATTGGATTGTCCATTATGTTGAGGGATATTTGTTTCAGGCCTATTGATTCTCACTGCTCAGTAACCATGGCCGAAGTTTGTTTTTTGTTGTTTGTTATTAACAACCCGGTGGGTGGGTGGCTTTGCAGTGGTCTAGGATTATAGAAAGGGATCAAATGGCGAATTATTACGAAGTTGTTTGAATAATTAAACCCCATGGTAATGAGGAAAGCAGAAGTGCGCGTCACATCCGGCGGAATTTTTCCTGTTCTTATGCATTTTCACAAGAACAACAATAGCATGAAGGATCATTGACCCTTCGAATGCAGAGAACTCGAAAAAAACACGATGGGGAAATAACTCTTATTGTAAATCCGTAGGGCTGTGACCGCCTAAAAAAGTAGTAGGGTTCGATAGATTTTATAACTTCCTTGCCTTAACCAAATGATGGGCTGGATTGTAGTTCATAATAATATCTCATTACACCTGTCATTGACCTAATTAACTCGCTTGCTCACACAATAAAGGGCCTAAAAGTGGATATAAGAACTCCGATGTGACGCACTTTCACGCTCCTCAGTGTTGGGGCATGATAGGCCATAAGGTGCTTTTTTACTCTAAATCTCACGCGACAGTAGGGCTATTTAATGGCTGTTATTCGCAGTTTTGATGCCCCTTGTTCTCATGGTGACCAAACAAACCACCCTCTTTCATCCTGATCATTTTTTAGCTCGATGAAAATAGCCAAAAGTGCATACTTAGGCTGTCTCTATACTTGTTTTGTCAGAGATGTTGTTGGGGTATTGACTGGTTGTTGTAAGCTCATAACAATGATCGATTTGGGCGCCAATGGACCTCGATCTGTCCTGTCACGAAACAATGATCCCCTGAGCAAGAAGATGGAAGCTTTATACGGGAGAGCTATGGCTACTTAGCTCGGTAGCCAGCAGTTATCACCAAGGACTTACATCGATTTAAAACAGACGATTGTCGCTGATAAAACCATCAGCGACAGACTGGCAGACAATGATGATACTTCACTGAAAATCCCAATCCCCAGACCATGATATCCCTAAACCCCTCAAGCTAACTCTCCCACTTTTTTCAACCATCACGATCGTATTTCTCAACATCTCAAAACAACTTCTCATCTACGCGCTTCTAAAATAATGAGTGTGATTACCAGAGTCTAGCGTGTGATATCCACGCGCGTATTCCAATTAGGGTGGGTAATAGCATGTTGATCTTTCCTTATCCCGGGGACTGAAAAAATAGGACACGCTCTGGTGTTTGTTCTTTCATTTGTACTTTGAGACAGATGGCTGACAGTGTCGTTGCCATAGCATTATTTCTTTCTTAAATGGTGTTATTTTGAAACGAATGATTCAGCAGCTGGGTTTATCTCTTTGCTCCGCTTGTAAAAGATATATACATATATTGAAAGAAAAGTTCACATGCACCGAACATGGCACCTTTCCATCGGCATTGCGTTACCTAACAACTCTCTGGACCAAATCAATCACCTCAAACTGGTTTTATGCGATCGATTTTGTTCACATTTAGCTGGTGATGCCCAATGTTAACCTCCCATTTATTGAATCAATGAATGTCCAAGCTATATCTACATACTATATCGGTGACACAAAATATATCACACTACATGTACAGTATAGGGGCAAGTCATATTGCAATCACGTTTCATATATACGAACTAAACCGAGAAGGAAAAATGAAGAGTTGCATCCCGTATAGCATCAGATATGGTTGATCTGGCAATGACATCGCCTTTTGAGTAATTGAGCAAGAATAAGGGATCGGATACATTCTCGGGTAATCGATCTCCGGTCATTCTCTTCAAGAAATGATGCTTTTCCTTGGGTCTGCAGCTTACCATGTGGCATTATATGATCAATCACAGGTCATTTGCGTCAGGAAATGCGTTTCTTTTGGTCTGCAGCTCTCTCTGTAAGTTGGCATGGTGACTGATGATGGATAGGCTGAGAGCAGATGGTCCAGCTGTTCCAACAAAGACATGTAAGTATGCTATTCTTTGAATAGTATTAAACGATCCAATGATGACCATCATGATGTCAACTTTCTGGGGGTTTTCCAAATATATCGCCAGTGGTATGTACTATTATTTCGTTATTTTATTGAAAGGCCCCCGGAGGGTGCTTCATCTTTTAGAATGTTTCGGCTGCTAATTCATTCTTCGCCGCCTGCAGCATCGAGATGAGTGCCAGATCGGGAAATTGATGGAGTACTTTTTCATAAAAACGCGTAATGCAATTACATGAAGTCTAAAAAGCAATTACTGCCGCATCAGCCGTCTAGAATCAATTAGGAAAGTGAAACAGAGGCCTACAGGATGCTGGTGAAGCCGTAGGGAGTACTCGCGATTTGATTATAAAGGAGCCCGCCGCTGTGCTCTAGCGTTGTGTTGATGTATTCAAGCGATTGTAAGGCCACGTTAAGAAATCGGTGGTGATCGTCCTCATTTTCAGATAAGTTTGAGGAGGGCAGAAGGTTTGTTGATGTAATGCTTTTCCGGCAGCAACAACTCGGGAGGGGGGGGGGATGTACTCTATGAGTGTGTGTGGGGGAGGGGAGGGGCGATATCCCTGCGTTTTCATTTCTCCATACCTTACAATGTCGGCATTGGAAAACTAATAACTTGACACTCATTGTACAAAATTACCATGTAGGTAAAATTATAGGTACATATTGATGTTGCCTTACGCTTAATGTTCTTGAGGCTCGCCATCAACGTCAATTAAATGTCTATATTGACGTCTCAGCTATTTGGTATAAAGCTTTTTGAAAGAAAAACCCCTAGCGCTGCTGGGTTTAAGTAATGCTTTCCCGGCGTGAAAAATCTTCTTTTGAAAGTCCATTGTCGTGGCATGTGAAAGTGCTGCCTGCACCCAACTTCATATTCCTTCAATGATATCAATAGGTACTTGACAGTACTTGATATGGTGGAAACAACTTTGTTAAACAGACCAAGCTTGGTTGTATCCAAAGCCAGTCTTTTGTGGACAAAGTCACAACCAGAATACCGAGATAAGAACACTTTAAGATAAGAAGCCATGAACATTATAATGGGCGCCAATTTAAGGCTGTCAACTTCAAATCTTTGTGTTTGTTCGGCAGTTAGACATGACATGGAAAGGGGCTCCGGGAGCTTCCTTTGGTAATTTACATCGATCCGTCTATCATGAGGACAGACTTTCGGAGCCTTTGCAAGTGAAGCAGCGTGTTCATCAGAGTTGCATGGCCAGTGGTACTATTCGAACTTGGCATGCCTAACTCTCTTATCAATCGAACCAGGGTGGTGACTCGTTCATTTGAAAGAGCGTGGTTTCAAAAAAAGGCAAGTTTCCTTATGGGAGCTATAGCTAGAAGTGCTTGTATACTGTATGGTGCAAGAGCTATTTGAATAGGGAAGAGGATTTGAGAGGGTCATTTGGGTCACAATCAAGAGGTTTACTGCGACTCATGATGGCTCTAGTCTGAACAAAGGCAACAAAAGATGCCGAAAAAACAAGTGAACGAAAATATTCCCATTATGATTGTTTAATTCTGGTGTTGTAAAGTCGTCCGCTTCAATAAAAGCAGGACATACATTGGTGTAAATGTCTTACAAAGATGGTATAAATAAGCAATTTCTGTCTAACAGTGTTCAGGTTTCAGCGTTAAATTTAAAATTCCTCGCCCTCTTCCTCGCCCTCTTGTTCGACGGAGTCAACACCGACCTCTTCGTAATCCTTCTCAAGGGCAGCCAAATCCTCACGGGCCTCGGAGAACTCTCCCTCTTCCATTCCCTCTCCGACGTACCAGTGGACGAAGGCACGCTTGGCGTACATCAGATCGAACTTATGATCAAGACGAGCCCAGGCTTCAGCGATGGCGGTGGTGTTGCTCAACATGCACACGGCACGCTGGACCTTGGCCAAGTCACCACCTGGGACGACAGTTGGTGGCTGGTAGTTGATTCCGACCTTGAAACCAGTTGGGCACCAGTCGACGAACTGGATGGTCCTCTTGGTCTTGATGGTGGCGATGGCAGCATTGACATCCTTGGGGACAACATCTCCACGGTACAACATGCAGCAAGACATGTACTTGCCGTGACGTGGGTCACATTTCACCATCTGGTTGGCTGGCTCGAAGCAGGCGTTGGTGATTTCAGCAACGGAGAGCTGCTCATGGTAGGCCTTCTCGGCAGAGATGACTGGAGCATAGGTGGCCAGAGGGAAGTGGATACGTGGGTATGGCACCAAGTTGGTCTGGAACTCAGTCAAGTCGACGTTGAGGGCACCATCGAATCGCAGGGAAGCGGTGATGGAACTGACGATCTGACCGATGAGCCTGTTCAAGTTGGTGTAGGTTGGTCGCTCGATGTCCAAGTTACGGCGGCAGATGTCGTAGATGGCCTCGTTGTCGACCATGAAAGCACAGTCAGAGTGCTCAAGGGTGGTATGGGTGGTCAAGATGGAGTTGTATGGCTCAACAACAGCAGTAGAGATCTGAGGAGCTGGGTAGATGGCGAACTCCAGCTTGGACTTCTTGCCGTAGTCGACTGAAAGACGCTCCATGAGGAGGGAGGTGAATCCGGATCCGGTACCACCACCGAAGGAGTGGAAGAGGAGGAATCCCTGGAGACCAGTGCACTGATCGGCTAGCTTACGGACTCGGTCAAGAACGAGATCGACGAGCTCCTTTCCGACGGTGTAGTGACCACGGGCATAGTTGTTGGCGGCATCCTCCTTACCGGTGATGAGCTGCTCGGGGTGGAAGAGCTGGCGGTAGGTTCCGGTACGGACTTCATCTGAAAAAGTACGGTGGATATTGCAGCAATTGATTTCATTACACGCGGAAATAAGGCTCGTAAATGATGCCGGGACGTTTGGAAGCTTGAAGACAACTGCTATGCTTTCCAACTGCTAAAAACCGAGAACTCATTAGCGTTCAAAAGCCCTTCCAAATCTGACAAGTTTTAAAAAGGCAATGGGAAGAATTCTTCTTCTTCTGCGTTCAACCTGCCTAAACTATAACTTCATTCCCGCTGTGGCGGAGACGAAGCGGCTTATCGTTTCGAGGTCGCACTACCAAAACTATGACCTGTTACTATTGCTTGGGGATATGATCAGCAAAAACGAAGGAATCCCTCTCGATATAAAAAAGAGTTCTTACCGATGACGGTGGGTTCCAAGTCGACGAAGACAGCCCTGGGAACGTGTTTGCCGGCACCAGTCTCGCTGAAGAAGGTGTTGAAGGAGTCGTCACCGCCTCCGATGGTCTTGTCACTGGGCATCTGGCCATCAGGCTGGATACCGTGCTCCAAGCAGTACAACTCCCAGCAGGCATTACCGATCTGGCAACCGGCCTGACCAATGTGGATGGAGATACATTCACGCTGAAGAAGAAAGAAAAATACCATAAGAAAACATGCATGTGTACCAAAATATGAAATATAACGAGCATGATTAAGGTTGTCACTCTGAAAAAGAGCGGTAACTGGACCTCGTTTGCGGTAGTTTATATATGAGGCAAGTTTCGAATCTCTCACTTACAACGAGGTATATGTACGAACTATGCGAAGGTGTATGATTTCGCCATTTTAGGGACTGCGCGAATTTCAAGAATTTGAAGAAGTTTAAGCAATGTCAAAACCTTTCGGAAAAGATGTTAGTCCGTTGATCTGACCAACATTCAAACATCTTGTGAAAGCAGGGAGTTGTATTCCCTGGTGAAGGCTATGTTTCAACATCTCTAGTCGTTTCGGAATTATCGGAAATAAATACAATGTAGATTTTACTTGGAATGGAAATAGTCGCGGCTATACCCCTCCGCTTGCGAGACTTGCCAGTGTCCAATTGTTGTTAAAATCGAATGAAGTAAGAAAAAAATTGCAAGAAATTTGACTTACCATGTTTGTTTGTTGAGTAGATACTTTTCCGAGGAAAAATTGGCAAAATAAGATCGCTCACAGAATGACCTGATGCGTCAACGGGTGAGGAAATAGTTTGAGACAACCGAACTTCGGCAAGGGTTTATAGGCACATACCTCGCCCTAGGTATCCATGCCATATGTTTAAAAAAGGACATATTGTATTGTAATTTGATGTGGCCGAGGTTTGTTTCCTTGCCTTTCTTCCTCGCCCCAGGTTCAAGCCCAGGCGGCAAAGTATTGGATTGTCCATTATGTTGAGGGATATTTGTTTAGGCCTATTGATTCTCACTGCTCAGTAACCATGGCCGAAGTTTGTTTTTTGTTGTTTGTTATTAACAACCCGGTGGGTGGGTGGCTTTGCAGTGGTCTAGGATTATAGAAAGGGATCAAATGGCGAATTATTACGAAGTTGTTTGAATAATTAAACCCCATGGCAATGAGGAAAGCAGAAGTGCGCGTCACATCCGGCGGAATTTTTCCTGTTCTTATGCATTTTCACAAGAACAACAATAGCATGAAGGATTATTGACCCTTCGAATACAGAGAACTCGAAAAAAACACGATGGGGAAATAACTCTTATTGTAAAGCCGTAGGGCTGTGACCGCCTAAAAAAGTAGTAGGGTTCGATAGATTTTATAACTTCCTTGCCTTAACCAAATGATGGGCTTGATTGTAGTTCATAATAATATCTTATTACACCTGTCATTGACCTAATTAACTCGCTTGCTCACACAATAAAGGGCCTAAAAGTGGATATAAGAACTCCGATGTGACGCACTTTCACACTCCTCAGTGTTGACCTGTTGGGGCATGATAGGCCATAAGGTGCTTTTTTTACTCTAAATCTCACGCGAAAAACACCTTAGGATTAGGCCTAACAGTAGGGCTATTTAATGGCTGTTATTCGCAGTTTTGATGCCCCTTGTTCTCATGGTGACCAAACAAACCACAGACCTGACTTGACATGCAAATTGGTCTTATTGTGACCAAAGTTAAGCAAAATACCTGGCGTGTTTGTTTATAACACTTGACAATGAAAGAGACGTTAAGAAATGCAACCTGTACGTTGAATCAAAAAAAGCCCAAAATGATATTTGCAAACCAAATAACTAACATTCCAGGCGGTATTTAGGCATGTAACAACCAGCCCTATCAATATGTGATCATACATGTGACCATGTTACCATCTACCGCGAAGACCCCATTATAGAATATCTCCATGCTGTCCATTATTTATTGGCTTGTCACATGAATATTACTACTGTACTTATAGCAGCAGTAATTTCTCACATGGATCTCCAGGGACCATGATATGCAATTCTGACCATAAATCTACGATAATGGGCTTTTAATCCTCTTGGTATTTCTGCTGACTTTTGTTGGCTTAGCCTCAGACTGAGACGAAGAATAAGTCAGCAGCCCCCCAAGTCTAGTCGTTATAACAGTAAAGCTGCGCAATTTATTTAGTGCTGGTTGTAAAAATGGTATGTTTGAAGGGCTTGCTGGATTTTATGCCAAAAAATGAAAAAAGCTGAACGCATAATATTTTTTTTTTGCCTGGAGAAAGGGCTAAGTCACAGAGTAAGCGGGTAAGGGCAAGTCAGTTATTTGGGTAAAGGCTTTGTATGTAATCCTTGAATAGGGTTTAAACTGAATCAATATTAGGCCTAACCCCCTGCCTGAATGTTGCATGTAAATGTAAGCAGGGAGTTGTAATGTAAAAAAAGTGCTTATTAGTGTTAGCCGAAAAACTTTCAACGTTTTCCAAAATCTCAAATTTTTAATAAAAGAGTGTTCATTTATGTACGGTTCTTAATCGTAAACAACCTTTAAACTTCACCTTAAATGTATCAATCTGGAAAAAAAATCTTGTTGCACTGGATGCTACTACACGTGCAGTTAAAGTGTATCTTTTCCACCAATGTTATAGATAACCATTCACTTTCAGCGATCCGAGGGTATGCGTATCATGTACCAGGAGAGATATTAAATCAGCCGGGCAACTCTGCGCCAAATTGATTCCCAGCGCAACCTAAATTAATTAGTGCGATGTCGAATAGGCGCCACCTTGTGAATGCAAATGAACTAGGAAACACGTGGCGGGTGACGTAACTATTTGGAAATCCGTCGTCACCTTCAAGATTCCGAAATGCCAAACTCCTTTTTTACATGTTTATTATACATTTTCTTGGCATAACCACACATGTGCATGTATATGCCTATCTATCAAGTATATAATCTATACTTGCTATTATAAAAGTTAAATAATTGAGCAATAGACTAAAATCAGATTAGCGCTTATTGATGAATCATCTAAATAATCAATATCAATGAAATTTTTGATGATGAATAGGGCAAAAAGGTCATTTTATACATCGATATCGATTAAGAGCAATAGATTTTTCCGATTGCGATGATGCAACCGGGCAGTATCTCCATCTTTCCTTTTGTGGGAGAACAAGCGTATACATGTACTACGATGATACAATGTACAACCCCAATCGGCCGGGCGAATTTTTGTATCTTTATGACCTAAATCAGCAGTGTATGACCGCTCATACACTGCTGCCCACATGAACCTTGCTCCTGCCAATAGACTCCCCTAACATGTAAAACAAAGTGCATGTAACCAAGTTTTGATACCCTCCTGATGATGATGATGTCGTGAAATGAAGATGCGTTTTCCTGTCCTAAGAAATAATGATAGGCCTACATTGGTTCCTCGGATTGAAAGTTGCAACTTTGCAATTTATCATCGGATGCATAATTAAATTATTTCAAATCCATTATCAACAACACTTTTGCCAAATAAGCCACATCCACCTGCAATGCCCCAGGCTGCATTATGCTCGATTATGATGCAAGTTCGATGTAATGCCACTCTCCAGGGCTAATTTCCCATCATGTGGATCTTTTACATAATCTCTGCCTCACCAATAACTCGAATTTTATCAACGTGTTTCAGAACAAATAAGTGTTCTCTTTGATATACAATATACAGGAAAAGGAATTACACCAAAACGTCTACATCTCTGAGGAACTAGCGGGCTAAGATTAGTTTTATACATCGCATTACCTTCTCCCTCTTCAAGCCCTCTCCGAATTAGGAGAAATACAGAAAGAAGAGTTCCGACGATATCCACTCTTTGGATTGGGCGTTGACGCACGTGGCACTTGAATGTCAAAGTTAAAACGATAAACAGCATCGATTTGCAATTTATCGGCATTTTCATCAAAGCATACTGTTTCAGTTTACTTTTAGTTTGGATGACAACAATGAAAATTGTTAACAATTTATAAAACAGATTCTGCAAGGGATAAACGAAGGTTTGACATTTGCCACTTTTCTGATTGCTGTCGCAAACATGAGGTTACTCGCTGCGATCCTGGTTTGCCTCTTTCTTGTGGCGAGTGACGCCAGGCCGAAGTCTCGGAAAGGGAAAGGTGTTACTGAGCAGGTATTCCGCGCCTTGCAGCGAGCGGTGAAGTTCTTTGAGGACGATTACAAGGACCTAAATTTGGATGGGTTGTATGGACTACGGGTCGCGCAAGGTCAGTACAACTGTATAGTAGTGTTGTAGTCTTTTGGATTCCCGGTTCTATAAAAAAGTCGTTATCAAGGTCATCAGACGATTTACAAGGACGACTGGTCCATCACTATCGACCGACCATGCACGCTTTTTAAAAGGTAATATTTTGCCAAGGTCAGTCAGGTTACGACCAAATGATTGAAGAAATGAAAGCCTACTTCTTCCATATCCGTCTAAATATCAATTCCCATTTTTATGATACCTTTGGTTTGCTCTCGTAAGATTAGGATTAGATACGACAGTCAGGCATGAGTGTTGGCTTGATATCAAAACTTGCATAGCTACTGCCAACAAAGTCTAATCTGTATACGTTTTTGTTTGTTCTGATCGGGTTCAATCGAAGAACCAGAGCCTCCTGGCCGGAAAATCAGTGAAAAATGACCTGTTCTAAAAGAAGCAAAATGCTGCACTTATTGATATCAGCAGTGACACTGCTGTTGAACAGCATCCTTAAAATTAGTCGGGTTGTTCAGAGGGGACCCTTGCAGCAACGTTTATGAACATTATCACACATGATATTCCATCATAATCTTGGCAGTTTGTTCAATGAAATACATTTGTACTGTTGTTGACACCGGCACCCGCAGGCGTTTCACCAGATGAGGCTTACTACACTTGACAGATTTGCATTTATAGAATCGCCGTACCGTTTTACCACCGTATACTGCCTTGAGCGAAGTTCGCTAATTAACGCGGCGGATACCATTGGCATTATTCAGGAATGAAGGAAAGTATCCACATAACCGAAAAATAAAACGATGATCCTTTTCTTACTATGATCCTTTATGAATCAAACTATTTCAACGTCTCTTTCCTATTTTTCTCTATGCACATTACTTTGAAGTATATGTAACTCTTCGAAGTCTATATACTAAAATGCATGTACCCAACTGCCGGTAGTACCCATGGCAAAACGAAGTTATACCACGAACCTAAAGATGGTTAAAGGGATACGCCGTTCGAATTACTGGTGGCACGGATGCATTTTAATCCCAAATTTCAAGTTTTTCCTTAAAGGCGTCGGCCCTTAAGGAAAGACAGTTCCTTATATCGTGACCAATATCTCATTCACCCATAGAATTCGCACTCGGATCTCATCACGCGAAATCCAAAATCCAAATCAAATCAAACCATTCGCAAGCAAACATGTACAATGGATGGACTTGGTTTGGCTGCTCCCGCGACATCGACAAGACAAATTCTTATTGGCATGTTTCATTGGCAGCTCGAAAGCTTGGAAGGCACAAGTCGTGTCGTGCTGCTTACCATTAAAATTCCATTTGCCGTATAAATTGAGCATCACCAGAATCTTTCAAGAGAGCCCTTTTAATAGTCCTTGGTAATACCTACTATAAATGACTATACTTTATTGCTGACATAGGTCGTCCATTAAAGTGCGACCCTAGATATTGCCAGTGTAACACATTTCAGTATTATACAAGTAAGATTTTCTAAGAAAACCATTTTTAACAGGGTATTGCTGGGCTAAATATCATACAGTGAACTATATGAAAAGTTTATTCTATACTGTTCCCAAAACGTTGCCATTTAGGCTAATCACAAATAAATCGATACATATCGATGCAGTGCTATTGATAACCAAGCTAAACCTAACTATTTTATTTACCTTTATTTAAATATTGAACAATGTGTCTCTAGGCATGATCAGTTCCAACTTTTCAAATGCATGACATGTGATCATTGATATTGGAGGCATCGTTTCATGCCAGTTTTATGAAAAACACTGGTGGTGAATGATATGTGAGTGTGTAGACATGTTCAAAAGACTAGCTTTTTCGTGGCCCCTCCCTGAACCTCCAATCAGTCAAAAACGCCATTTTTGAAAAATTGCCCACGGAAGTTATAATTGGTGTTCGTTTGTGATCGCACCTTGAGTATGTTGAGAAGGAGTCAGAACTCAGGCGACTCCAGAAGTACACGCTGCCTCTGATATAAGCTGCTAAGGCCTGGTCACGGCGTTCGCTCCACTCCAACGTTTAAAAGTACCATTGGTTGGTTAAATTTTTTTCGAAGCTACCTCAGACTCTCAAAGCACTGGTTCTTTTGCTGGGAGATTGAACTGTGCATGGCACGCGAGTTGGCGTGCACTGGCTCTATTTCCTCTCCGATACTTTTAGTGCTATCTTAACTGTAAATAACTGCCCTCGGTTCTTTTTTTTCGGCAAAATATATCAGTCGTTGCTGAAGAAGGGAATGTACTATTAATACCCTCCTTCGCGCACGGCAGATTGCATTCTCGATTGATGGCGTCCGTTGCAGATATACCGTTCTTTAAGAGGAAAAAGATAACTAATTGAGTCAGTCGGTGTCCTTGAGATTAAAAGAAGACGAAAGAAACAAGTGTTTTTGTATCCGCATGCAATTGTGATCGTTCCAGGTCAGCTGATCGACGTTGTCCATGGCGTCACCTCCGGCAAGCTCGACCTCCCGTCAGACATAAAAGAGAAGCTAATTTATCTGATTACCCGGATGGAAAGGATCAGCCAGTCAGTGATATCCAATCTGAAAGACACGGTCTACTATGACAAGTTCAAATATGTCGTAGCGCGTCCGTTTAGTGCGGACTACAACCCTGCAAGGTCCGTGGACAATGTCGACATGGACACGTCACCGCTGCAGATAGTTGATGACATCCATAACTACAACGAGGAATTCGGTGATAAGTGCTTCGAAGAACTCATTGGAGCCGACATCCCAGGAAGGTAGGGATGAAATGAAATATTTGGCTTGTCTGAAAATAATATGAGAACTTTAAAAATAGGCTTCAGATTCAGAGAAAGCTTGGCAAGCAGCAGCAGTATTAAAATTAATTTTTATACGGGTGTGAAAAAAGCGTCAGGGTTTCGCTTATACCAACAATCTGTTTTACCGTTTATTTCCATATGACGCTATATCTACTTATAATCTTTGACATCTTTTTTCCAGGGAGACCAAAAAATGCACAATTCTGCCGAAGTGTGCCGATTACCTCCTAAAAGGCAAGGATGTATTTGGGTACAGATTGACACATCAACTACTCTTTCTCATCTTTGGCCAAATGGTAAGTAAAGTGGAAGCTATAGGGCACAGCTCGGAAGGGCTGAGTATATACTTATATCATTTTGTTTCAAATGCATTCATTCATGTCATCGTGAATTTTTTTATGTTCTTGAGTGAATATCGCAATCTTCCAATGGTAGTCACTGAGGTCGAGGGAAATAATGCCTATCGTATTTGGTGTGTAATGATTCCATTCATTTCTTGCAGTTCAAATGCACGGACAATCAAGAATATCTGATGAGGAAGCCGTACGAGGAAAAGATCACCAACGTGTGTAGCAAGGTATTCATGGAAGCTATGATCCTACTGAATATGGGTGCTGCTGAGACTAGCTACAGGGACTTCTTCTTGGAAGAGGGTAGGTGGTTGTGTCAGTAAGCACATTTCCGTAGAATGCCATTCTGATCTAATGCCAGACCATTGAATGCATATGAATGCCATGAACGAAAAAAACTTCAGGGGAGCCGGGTGCATATTTAAGCTGAATTCAGAAGCTCAAAAATTTGTTAATTTAATCTATCTTTTCAGTTGCCACGTGCGGTATGCTGGGATTCCAAGACTTCTTCAGACGTGACTGGTTGAAGAAGATCCTCTCCTGGCAGACAAAGAAGGGATGTTTCACAAATGTACCAGATGATGCCCTGAAGAAGAAGAGGTATGTTGTAATCTTGTGAACTTCTAAGATGTACATCATTTCTACGTGAGGGCGAATGCGTAAAGATTTGTGTTCCTCACAGAGAAATTTACATATATAGATTGGATGAAATTCAGATTCCAGCGAGAGGTATAGTGACTCAGAATGCTAGATTTTTTTAACAAGTCAATTTATTCCTCCTGTGCCTCAGGTTTGACGACTGACTAAATGTCATCCATTCTAGACATTCCCCCATATATTCAATACCCTATGAGACCTGAAATGGACAGAATCATGAATATGCCGGGAGCATTATACATTACTCACAACATTTCAAAAGGTCTTTATCTGAATTGCGTCTCTCCCCTTTCATTCATCAGCATCAGATAGATCGCTGAAAGCCAATAATCATGCGCTTATACATCAACAGACAAAATATTGGGTAATCTGAATGATCGAGAACCCAGAGTTATTTGCCCCTAAGAGAATTAGGATCCGACTGATCAGGTAATGGTAAAGTGCGTGGCGCACTTTGACGCCCATTCGGCACATTCAATCTGAAACTTGTTTCAGATATGCAGTATTTCAACTTGATCCAATCATCGTTCAAATTTTCAGCAGCCCGATGAGAAGATTACTTGTAGACAAGAAGATGAATGGTAAGCCTCCCCCCGCCCCAAACGATTTCATGAAGTGGAAATTGGAAAACATCTTTGACCTCTACATGAATACATGAACAAATGGAAGAAGAATTTTTAATTCTGGAGTGGCCACGTGACTAAATCGCGAGATGGCTTAACACACGTCGTACTTCTATTCAACTTGATTTCAAGATTTAACCACGTGGCAACACTCAGCCGCAAATAAAATAAAACTTAAACTGATTTTAAATGACGACCCACGGTGTCAGGTCATTCCCACATCCGAACTGAATTTCAATCGTCATATTCATGTACATGTACTTTATTGTTAACTTATTACTTAAAAAGGTGTACGCCATTCTTTCAGGGGACTGTCTCTCCCACGAATCTGGCCTCGGCGCATCCGTCCTCGGCACATACCTCAGACACCTACTCGAAAACAACGGGAAGTTCCGCGACTAACAAACAGCCATGACAAATTTCATTTTCAATTTGTTTGAGACGATCAAAATACAGACCGGTCGAATGGAAATTCTCTTGCGTTCCTCCACGCAATCTGTTCGATTACAAAATTTATTTGAAAGACTCTGGTATAACTGATCAAAATCGGCCAAGTTACGTTTTTAAACAAGAAGGACTGTGGAAATATACGTTACTCCGGAGTCATTCGTGTGTTTTGTGCACGTGGAACACGTGTTACAGTCTAACAGATCGTTATTAAACAAAGACAAACGATAGACTATCAGTTCTCAAATAGACATTATTGGTGACCGCTTTAACGATGATATCATATAAATCAATCATGAAACCATTTGCCCCGCGCATTAAGCGACAAAAACATGCTCGACTCTCCTTGTTTTCGTATCTGTCCTGTCACCCTGTTTGTCGAAATCTACATTACTCTTAGAAAAATCTGTGCCGGCTGGCCTCAATATACAGATGAGGGCTCACTATTAGATACTTATGTTTCATCATTTAGCATTGCAACGAAATTGGCGAAATCATTACTGATGATTGGGTCGTTTCGTTACAGACTGGGCAATCGTCTGGTCTATTTTACTCAGTAATCGGCGGCAAATAGTAACAGCAAGTTCAGGAAACAGCTAGTTAGTCTAAGTTTGTCTTGAAATTCAAATATGGTGTCTGTGCCAATGTTTGCGATTTACTTCTTGATACTAGTCTGCTCAAACATCTGTAACACGTCTGCTGAAGAAAAAGGCAAGTAGAAAACCTTCTGTTAAGTGTAAAATCATCTCTTTTCCTGAGACCTATGCTTTCTTTCGTCGAGTTCCATATTATATTGCATATTGGATAATGCCGCTCGAGTTGGAGAACGTTTCTTATGCTTTTTTGAAGAACTGACGCAGGGTGGTGTATATGTACAGCAGTCTCTGAGCGGTCATTACACTGCTGATATATACCCTGAATTGGTATGAATCGATCAACCCTTTTTTGAAAGATACTCGTCCTTTGTGTCATTCATGTTGCGTCTCGAGAATAAAGCTTGTTGAAACCGTCATCGATACAAATTGGATTTCATTTCACTCCTTGGTTGATGCAGAAACACTGTAAGATATTCCAAGTCGATAAGTCTTCATATCTCAACGAGTAACTGGATTTCTTACACTAAAGGGGTTCGTTTTCGTACAAATTAAACATAGGCAAGTCTCGAAATCCTTTACGAAGAGTTATACGAACGACGGAGTACGAAGTGTGTAAATATATTGACCGGGTCTATTTGGCAAGCCGCTCGCCGAACAGGCATCTTTTTTTGTCCTGTTTGGAGAGCCGCTTGCCAAACAGCACTAAAAAGCCACCCTGTTCGGCCAGCCGGGCTTGCCAAACAGGTAAAAAATCTACCCTGTTTGGCGAGCTGGAGACTTTACTTTTAGTATTAATGAGTTCGGCTCTTCATTCAGGACAAGAAAAAGTCGCTGTTTGGTAAGCCGGGCTTGCCAAGTAGTCACTTCCAAATAAATATTTTAGCATCATTGAAGGCGTTTTTGGTTTATAAGCATACATTCAGCAATTTTCCGCTGCAAATTCGTCATGTGTACGGGATTGTTTAAGAAATTTACCTTGTGATGTTTGTCGCCAACACCGTTTTTTTCTCGTGCTTGTGGCCCCTATGACCTGTAGTAAGATCATGGTTTGCTTACAGAAGTCAAAGTTCACATTGGTGATACGGCTCTACTTCGATGTGATGTTACCAGCGACACTGATAGACAGGTCAGTAGTCTCTATCGTATTCACTTGAAACTCGTGTAGGGCCTTTTAAAAAAGGCATTCATCCTTAACAATAACTAGTCATCGACTATAAGCGTTCAAGAGGTACCTGTTTCGAACCCACAGCCGTTGTCTAACGTGCCTGTTACTCCATCCATGCAGATAAAAATGGGTGCCAGAAATGCTCAGCTTGCATGGTTGATGATGCAGCTTGTGGTCACCGATGTTTAAGTGTTAAGCTAAGTTGGATGAAATTCATCATAGTTTATATCAAACCAACATAAACATTTTACATTTTGTATCAAGGATACATGTAGTCTATCAGTGTATCCACCCGTGTGTCTACCCTTAATAATGCCTTAAAAGTATTCTAATAAATTATAGAACTGTTTTCGTACGAACTTATGAACATGGCTACGTGGTGTTTTCTCTTGTGGAGTCTATATGAGGGCAGACGGTATCTGTATTTAAGGTATTTTGGATCAAGGAAGGGCCCCGAGGGCAAGAACTCATCTCCATAGGCTCGATCTTATTTACCCAAGCGGAAAAATACGATGTAACGGTGACCGGGAACCAGTTTGTCCTTGCCATTAGTGACGCGGTAGACCCGGACGCGGGGACATACAGATGTCAGACAACCGAAGCACGGGCCATCGCTTCTTTCAAAGTCGTCGTTGAAGCGAGGGAAAAAGGTGACTCAATTAAATAAGGTGTTTGCAGAGAAAAAGCAAATACAAAATTGAGATATCAAAATGCTGCATAGCAAGTCTTTATCTCATTATCAATTATCTTCTTCAAAAGAATTAATAATTTTGCCTTTTACATGTAGCTGAGTAAACATTCAGTTCACCCCGTGAACAGAGTGGCCGTCGAGCTTAGTGTTGTTGCTACCGTATGCCATCTTGGTTTTGCTTTCAGTAATCAGAATACGCTCCGGTCGCACAGCTAAACTTCCATGTCATGTTACCGGCACTCTTGGCACTCAGGTGAGTATGCACGATAGTTCCCATTCTCAGACCAGGCATCGACAAATTTGGCAATCAAGAAAACTCGTGTAAAACATGTTTCAGCAAACCAATCCTGCAGCATCCATCTCCAACAGTTTCGTGTGATCATCCGTAGGCGAAAAACCAGAGTCAGTCGTATTCTCCTCCGCTCGCCGGGTCGTTAGTGCCGAGTGTTGGCCTGAAGTTCGGGATGCCGTATTTAGGCCTGATCTGAAAAAGATCTATGAGGCAATACTCAGGGTTGACCATCTTGGCTAGAACTTGAACTCCTAAAGCAATTTGCACCCCTTCAAAACGAAATGATTGCCAATTTCAAGGTTGGTAGTCGGAGTTCTTTGTTCTTTGTTTTCCAGAGAACAGGCTCTCACCCTTGAAACTATTTTGAAATTCAAATTGCTTTCGGATTTCAAGTTCTAGCAAAAAAATGGGCCGGTGCCTGGCCAACCAACATGCTGCCCGCCATCCACACTAAATACAAGTGTATCACTTTATAAAAGGATATATGACTTTCTGTGTTTTATTGTGCCTAGTCTACTCCGACAGTGATACACTTTCATCGCATTTCAGACTATTGTGTGGAAAAAGAAAGGGTCGCCAGCGCCTGTCACAGTCGGCTTGTTTACTTTTGACCAAGACCCCGATATGTATGTAACGGTGACCGGAGGAAAGTGGACGCTGGTCATTAGGAACGCAGAAGCCGAGAATGCGGGAACGTACCAATGTCAGATTCGAGCCAGAGCTGGAGATGTTCGAGTCTTGGCTTCAATTAAACTCGTCGTGGAAGAGGAGGAAAAACGCAACACAATCATAGGTATACAGAGAATAAAAACTGCACACTTTTGAAATCGACTATTTTTGATTGAAAAACAGAAGATGAACTGAACGGTTTATGCATAAACTGGCTTATCGATATCATTCATATTATGAATCCGCATACCCATGATGTGAGAAAAAGTTCGCACGAGAGAAACCACTTCTTATTTTTACCTGTCCAATTGTTGGCAATTTTGAAAATAGGATATTTTTCAGTGGCGGAGAGACAACAAGGAAGTTCGGCAACTTTGCGTTGCAATCTGGAGACGCTGACCACCCCCTTGGAGCAATCCAAGGTGAGATAGTATTCCGGTCGAGCTGTCCAGCGTGCAGGGTCACTTCTTACTTGTTCTGAAATCACATCTTTTTTCGAGACGCACATGTACGTTCTAAACTAGTCCTTAGTCTTGGTCTGAATGATCCCTCTGTATCACACGGCAAAGTTGACCAGCAACATTTTCTGAAAATAATAGTGTATGCATATGCAATCGTATAGTCCTTTTAAGGAAATGTTTGCTTGAAATGACGTTGCGGTGATATATTTTCAGGTGACTTGGGTTAAGGTCATGGTCAAGTCCAATTTTCGCGTCATCATCGCCAGTGGCTCGAAAATATTTTTCACCGACGATAAGTACGATCTGTCGGTAATCGATGACATGTCCACTCTTACCATTAATGACGCAGACCAGTCTGACGAGAGAACGTACTTGTGCCAAGTGAAAGACCCAAACCGGTGTAATGTTTTTGAGTGTTTCTGTTTTTGAGTGTTTCCCCTCATTGTTTGGGAACGCTCAAAAATAGATTGACAAGTTTTTCTGTGTATCCCCCCTATTGAAAAGTCGTGGTCTCTCTAGCTGCCTATTGTTTGGAAACACTGACACATGGGGAACAACCACAGATGTTACACCGGCTTGAAATCAAAGTTTTAGGCTCCTTTGAAGTAACTGTCGAAAGATCGTAACTCTGAACGAGTATATAAAGTATAGGCATGAAAGCCAACGCATGAAGCTGTATGTTAGACACTTATATTGAGAAAATATAAAGGAGGACTATATAGGCAGGAGCTGTTACAACAGATTAGGTGACTATCACCCGAATAAGTGACCCAACCGACGGTAGAAGATGTGGCCACCCCCTTGGAAGATGAGGTCACTTTATCGGTTAATTTTGTGTTGCTTATTCGGTTGGTTGGTCACTGTATCGGGCGTTGGTGTGGGAAATGGTTGGGACTCAGAATGTTTGAGCACAATTTCTGATGCAAGATGATCCCGAATATGTTGCGGTACAGCTGTCAGTGTCCATGTATAGATAACATGAATAGAAACGGCTGTCAGAACTCATCGCTTTAGCTACTCCGGAAATATGGACATACATGTAGCAATCTATATTTTAAAAATGAAAAGAAAACACTTTATCTATGAAAACGAGTTATTTTTAGTGTAATCAAATACAAAACAACTGACAGCAAACCTGGTCCAATAGTAGATTATCACATTATTGACATTCAAATTATGTACATTAATCGCAAGTGTATACAGACATGATTTCCATCGAGCATGAAAACTGTTAGTAATTTGAGCGATATGCTGCATCCCAAATCGTCGTCTAAACCTCATCCTCAACCGTGACACCGTCATCGTCGATGGTATCGTATGTCCCCGTCACTTCGTCAAACTCATAAGCTTTCGGCATTTTCAGAGTGTTTCTACTTGTTCTAATGTTAACTCCGGTCTGTGGCTGGGCGCATTGTGTCCTCCCGGAAGAATTTGGAATTCCAAGACCACGAACGGAGACAGTTCTGTCGGACGGAGTCACCTCTTGACTGCACCTATAACCATTAATTCGAAGACGGCCGTGCGAGTCCAAAGTAGCGGACAAATTATCCGTATCAATCGTCCGAGGCAAACTAAGTGACCTTTCGAATTCTTTATACACACAACCATCCTCACATTTACAAAATTGCGTACCTTTGACTTTCAAATGATGTCCTTCTGTTTTGACATTTAGCTCCTCCGGATAATAGTCTTTCGGAATGTCTAGGATAACGAGATCAGATCGCTTTTGAGGTTCTGCATGACAATCGCGTGAGGCCCCATCGCTTGGTCTCTTAGTGACTGCCTCCCATTCGCTTAGCTGCCTTTGTATCTTCGCCAACCGGTCCTCATTCTGTCGTTGCTCTTCTTGTTGTTGGTGTACATTTCGCCTCGAGTTCTCATGCTCCTCCTCCCGCCGCTGTCGTTCCTGCCTCACCCATTTTTCGGGTCGTAGCCGCTGTCCTTCTAGTTCCTGCTCCCGGTTCACTCGGTCTTGTTGCCGCGCTAATTGTTCCCGCATTGCCCTTTCCTCCTCCTCACGCCTCAGCCTCGATTGATGCCGGTCACGTTCAAGCCTCGCCTCTTCGTCCCGTCTCTGCCGCCGCAATGCCTCGTCATGCCTCTGCCTCTGCACCTCCTTATGCCGCATTCGCATCAACTCCTCATGCCTTTGCCTCCCCTCTTCTTCCTGTAGCTTTCTTCTCAACTCCTCACGCCGCAGCCGTTCCTCCGGCTCAGGTCTGAGTCTCGCCTCCTCCTCCCTTCTATATCGTCTGCTTCCTTCCTCTATCTGTTCATCACGTCTGTGCTGTTTCACCGCCTCCTGCAACTCCTGTCGTTTCTTCTTCAACTTATTGAGTTCGTCTTTGTACTTTCCTTCCTGTTCCTTCAACATTCTTTGTTCATTTCGCAATCTTTCCATCTCAGCATCGCGTTTTTTTTCAATTTCACTCCGACGGCGCGTGTGTTCTGAATTCTCATCCGGTTCCCCACTACATCTATTCGGATTCCAGACACCAGCTCCGTTACCCTTCGATTCACTTTGAAAGCTATTGCCCTGGCAATGTATTTGACGAGCTTCATTATCACCACACCTTCCTATGTCTTCGGCGCTGTGTCTAGGTCTTTTCGCCTCGTCGCCAGTTTCTGTCGCTCGATCTACGGCACGTTTTCCACGACATCTCCGCTCATTTGGTGACGGCCTTTCCAGGAACGTATCGGAGTCTAGGACGGAAAATCTGGGCCATTGGTCCAGGTTTACTCCCAGCGGAGATCTCCAGAGGTCTTCGTCGATATCTGGCCAAAAGTCAACATCGTCACTGAAAAGACACAAAGGAAAACATTTTTGAGTATGCTGTGAAAACAATGGGCGCAGTAGGGCAAATTTCTCGACGGGACCGCGGAGAGGAGTCACAATCGGAATCATGGACGACCTAAACAAAATTAAATAGGGTGAGAGTTTTTCGAATACGTCTATTTCAACTCAAAGACTACCAGAACAACATAAATGCAACCACTGTCAGACTGGGAGCCGTCGCTACTCAGTAGCAGCGTCGGGCCGATGATTGAAATTCCCTTTAGCTCAGTCGGTAGAATGATGGGCTCATAAGCGAGAGGTCCCGGGTTCAATCCCCGGTTGGACCTTGATGTTTTTCCTCTGTTAAAATTAGATGAGAGTTCTTCTATTGCTGTGCGTTTTAGTTTTTTTTATTAGTATCAACATCATGATCTGTTACTTATCCTCCCAATTATGTATCAAACCGTCAAGCAAGGGTAGTAGGATGGACTTCTAAAACGTTTTGTGAGTAAACCCCCATTTGTCTCATGTCCCCCATACGGACGATATCATGTTGCCAGTAGTGGTGACATTAGATATACGGATTTAAGCACAGAAACTGTGGGTCTTGTAATCATCATTCAAGAAAAAAGAAAGCGAGCAAGAAAGAGGGAATACTCACTCGAATCCCGGCCAGGAGTGGACCTTGATACCAAATCCCTCAGTGGATGATGGCAGAGCTCCCAAACAGACTGCCAGGCCCATCAAAGCCAAGGACCCTTTCTTATTCATTGTCTTTTGTCGAATAACCAGCTTTCCGTCGTGTTAAAATAATCGATCCTCGCTTTATGATATGATCAAGAAATGCTGCTCCGCTTTATAGGATTGACAGAGATTCGGTTTGAATAGTTCTTAGTGAAATGATTATTTCTTTAGACTGCTGTGGTTTTAAACCCATTTAGGCTACGTCAGCCTTAGAATACACGTCAGCATTTCAAAACGCCTAACGCAACACCAAAGGGAAGAGGCGTGTGCATTATCCGGGATTTCATCATCTACACTCGAAAGTACACGTGGTGATCCTGGAAGTTGTAAACATTGCAAATTACTTCCTGATACGTCATCACGCGAAGTCTATCGGGAGATCATGGAACTAGGAAATTGCCAACATGGCGTTTGGTTTGTACAGTCTGCTGGAGGCGACATTGCTGTGTTTGAACGCTATTTGCGTTCTTCACGAAGAAAGATTTTTAGCAAAAAGTATATAGCATTATACCCTATTACTATAAGAATGGTGGAAACTTAAATTTGTTTGTATTTGAGCTAGCGTATGTCGACATGCATGGGTTGAGTGTAGTGGGTGTTGTTGTCCGAGTATGGAACTTTATTGTACATGGCGCTATATACATACTTGTATTCCACAATGAACAGAATCTTGCACTCCGTTGTCGGATGGCATACGGGGTGTTACAAAAAGACAACCGCTCTTCGTCGTTAGCCCAGCCGTCGAGGGGGTGGGGTGCGCAGACCACACCCATTGATGATTGCTGTTCGGTGGATGACTTTTCACATCTCATGATATGGCTTGAACATTTTTCAGTTGGAATGGGCTCTGATCAACGAGGTTTTGGAGAGGAACCCGGTGTTAAAACTCAGGTGCTACATCTCGTTAGATCAATCAGAACTGTCATGAGAAGTAAGTACTTCAAATATCAAGCAACATAAAATTCATCATTAGTTTCATACTGGTGTCTTTTCCAGGAATTTGTAAATTCATAGCAAAGAAAAGGACTGGTTAAACTAAGAGAAATGGGAGGGTTATGCCCTATTGAATCACTATTAACAGCTCTCAATGATGTTTATTTTGCAAGTGAGTGCCTCAAGAACATAATTTACAAATTCATAAATCCTGCAAAAAGGCCTTCTTCGATGATTGGGTCCTTTCCTAGTCAACCATCCCTACAGCTTTCTTCTTCTATGTCCTGTAAAGTAAACTCCTGGTCTCTTTCTTGTCTTTTCAGTACCACTGATTGGAATAAACGTAGTGACTATAATAATAAAACTACTTCTAGGATAGCATATCGCCAATAACACCAGTTATTGCTTTTATTTCTTGAATTGTGTGGATTCCTTGGGATTATTACCAGTGATGCCGTATCAAATGCTTTCAGAAAAAATGTACTTCATTGAACTGGATCCAGGCTGAGGACTTTCACAATATGTGATGAAACTTGGAATCTTAATTTTGGAAATCTATGGAACTTGGACAAGGCAAAATTTTGAATGCAGTGGTGAATTGGGTCTTTTTTTCAATGTGAATGTTTCTTGTAATGATAACCAGGCATACATGGTACTCTGTAAAGCATTTTTTCCTGTGGCTATATGTATACAGCCTACTATTATTCATGTATGTCCTGATTATGCTACATATGTCGAAGCACGGTTACAGGGTCTCCAGTCCAGTTGGCTGTAGAAACCAGGAATGTCGGAGCACTTTTGTGCAAGTATCATCTCGCTATGATTAGTTCATTGAAGCTTCATGAGAAGTCATATCAAGCACCCAGTGATGTATTATAACACGAGGGGGTCAAAAGTGCCACATGCGAGTGTAAAATTGTACCCCGATATACATGTACTTGTATGCATTAGGTACCGAGTCTCCAATGACAGATTGTTGATCATCGAGAAATGTATTGGTGATAAAATCTTACCAAATCACGCTCATTCTTCACTACTGTGTACACTAATGTAAATTGTAAATAAAATCTATTATTACTACATTCAATTTGCTCTTCTTTTATGACTGTCAGATGACTCTCAACGGTTTCTTTTCAGTGTCTTCCTTTTTTGCATTGGCGTATTGTCCCAACACTGAGTTTTCCCTCCACTGACTGTTTTGATTCTGTGTTACTGAATGATTTTTAGGTATGTACATGTACATGTACCAAGTTTGCATCACCATATCTTTGATCTGGTCAAACTAATCTCCTGGTAACATCCCAGAGACTCTCCTCAGATATACATGTCTGAGAATAACTGCATAACCACCCAAGTTGTGTAAAATATATTGCATTTATTGCATCTTCATGAAAATATCCTTCACAAAAATAGGATTCTTCTATCACCAGATATGTGCACATGTGAGGACATAATTGCTACCATGATACATAAGATTGCCTATTTACATTGTTCTGTTTATTTATCCAAAGATTTCCTATAATAATATTGATATGCACATTAGTACCGGTATAATTATATGTTTCTACCATGCATGCACTAAAATTCTGACATGGTCCAGGTTTGTTTAATTTCTCTCAATTCTCCAAAAATTGTCAAATTCAAGATTTAAGTAGGCTTTTAAAAGAAAATGTTCAAGTTTTATCAAAGATATTGCAGGGGTCCCAAGGATGTGTCTCAATCCTTCCTAAGCCTCAGTACGATTCCATTGTCTGAGTGTTGAAATGTACGGAGTCTTTCAGTACTTCTTCATCATGTCATCATGGGATGTGCCAACTCGAGATGACCGTGATGGAAGACCGTTTTCCTCGGGGCACAGGGTGGGCTCAGACAACATCAGTGCATATTCATTGATGGCCTGTAAGGGATAATTGCATAAGTTTCACACAGTTCGTTGCAAAACATTGTGACATTCGTGTACATAAGAGCATGCAGAAGGCAAAAAACAAAACTGTCTTTGGTTGTGAGGTGTAATATTGTGCAAACGAATGTGATCAATTAAGTACCAGTTCGTTTTTGGTACATGAACCTTCTGGTTGGCAACCTATTCTAGTTTTCTTACCTTGTAGATAAATGCATATTGTTCCTTGGTCTGAACAGCCCCTGCTCTGTCCTGCCTCAGTTTGTAGACTGTGTTCAAAACATCAGCTGCTCCTTTGTCCTCAAATGCTTTCATACTTATGTCTATGGCCATGAGGGTACCTGTACGACCTGTCCCAGGACTGGAAATAACCAATGAGAACTTGAAATGCTTAGTCTAACAATAAGAGACAGTGGCACAATCGGTCCTTGGAGCATGGTGCCTGTTTTCAATTGAGCAATAAGAGACATTGGCACAACCAGTCTTGGAAGCACTTGTCTTCAAGTTGGGTTTATCTAAGTATCTAATATACATAGTCCTCCTTATTTATTGTTAAGAGGAATCGGGGTATAGATAGCATTCTGCCTTTGGGGCATAAGATTAAGAATTAAGATCATGTCAAAGTTCTGTCAGACATTCGGTCTTTTGAGTAGATGACACGGCCATATGCAGACAGTCTTAGGCCGTGTAAATACACAATCATGTACAGTACTGCCTCCCAATGTCCATACCTGCAGTGTATTATTTCTGGTGCCTTCGCCTTCCTCTGATAGGCCTGGACATGTAGTAAGAAGTGAATGATGGAGAGGGCTGATTCAGGAACACCTTGGCATGGCCAGCCTGTGTACCAGAAGTGAACCACTTCACGACAAAGGTTCCTCTGAAATCGAAGACAGAAACTGAAGTTCTTTGGTTACACGAAACGCCTTAAATTGATGAGATAGATTCATTAGACAACTCATCATCCTAGTTGCTAGACACTGTTAAAAAGAGCATGACAAGGTCTTGCAGCAGAGTACAATTATTCACTACTGACCTCCACATCCTTCAAGGTCAAGCCAGAAAGGATGTAGTCTTGTCTGACGTCCTGAAGTTTGAGCACGACCATGAAGTCACCGAACATCAGCGTGTTATCAACGCCATCCGATCTCGGGAAGTATTCCTCACATTTGCTCTGGAATAAAAGAAACACCAAAATCATCATTAACTGAGGAAGTAAGGAAAGACCCCTTTGGCCCAGACAGACTGCAAACAATGACATATACAAGTAAAACAAGAGATACACACTCGCAATTTGGGAATCTGTTCGATACTTTTTTCTGAAGTAGATTGTGACTTTGTCTTGAAGCGTTTATTCCTCTATGCTAATTATTGGGATTTGACAAATATTCATTCCACTGTCTCTGGGTATGCCTCCAAAGGCAATAAGAGCCTGAAGTCTCTCAGTACATTAGAGGTTAGAGACACCACGGCAGACATACCACCAACGGCATACTTACCATCCCGCTTTCGTCCAAACCTGTTGCCATCACAATAACTTTGGTCTGCTGTTCCCAAACCATTCCCCAGAAGTCCTCAATCGTGTTTCGCACCGGAGCCTGCGTGGCGATGTAGGCCTTGGGCCTGTCCCTGTGCCCCTGGAATTACGGATACATCATTAATCATCGGATGAGGCGGCTACCAATCGACACCTCCAATATAGGACAGCGAAGACAAAGGTACAATCATGTACATAACCAAGTTCCCTTTGAAAATATGATTTCCTGAACAATGAACACGTTACCAGGTCTCAGTACACTACGGACGCAATCTAGTCAAACGGCCTCGCCCTCCATAAGGAAAAATGAATAGGATGACAAAGTTTACTGCTCAAGGAGTCTAGGTTCCCCAGGTTAGTTGGAGACAGCGAGGGCCTATTTTGGAGAGAGTGCGTTCAGGACCCAAGACAACGAAACAAGACCAGGTCCGCCCCAGAGCCAGAAACGACGAGATAGTATGTAGGAACGGACATCGTAATTCATGAGGACAAATCAACTTACCTTCACGTAATTTGCATTAATATACTCGGTTGCCTTATCCTCACCCTTCTGCCTCAGGTGAACCCTTGTCTCCGGTACTGAAGAAAATCATCAAAATAAGCTGCATTTTTGCAAATAAGGGTTATCATTGGAGGTGGCAGAGTATGAAAGATAAGAAATAACCTGCAGAAACCCGAAAAAAACTTAAAGGATCCCTGGTGTATTTTTGTCAGTAACGGTCAGAAATGCTCAGCTGCTCAGGTCGCAGCGATGAAGGAGCAGCCCTGAGTTCGATGCAAAAAACCTTTTTCATTGGGTTTTCGACCAAGAAAGTTACCTACTTGGAATTACATTAGCGTAACGATTTTTATGCTCCGCTCCAGCCGGCACCTCTGACAACCGCGGCATGTTGTTGGGGAGTTGCTGAAAGTCAATGAAATGGAAATGACTATATCTCTTAACGTCGTTTTCCCAGAGAATAATGCCTATATGTACGCGTCTCCACGGACTTTTACTCAGACCCACACCAGCGGACGGCTTTCTTATACTGATTGATGAAAAGAAAGTTTGAGGAAACTTAGAAACTTAACGCATGCACTTTATAGACTGAACCAACCGCATCCTTACCCCGAACTCGGCTTCAATTGCTTCCATATCCAAGTTGAATGATGGTAATCCCGGGAAGACCACAACATTTGACGGATGATAGATCTAATGAAAAAGGCATAGAGAATGATAGAAAGGGTTGCTGTTCGACAGACTGTAGTATTTTTATGCGATTGTCAACTGTGTCAGCTGTTGCAGTGAACCAAGAATAAAACCCAAACCGTGGCGACGTCCAAACGCAAGTCTTTCCTCACGACAGGTGTATAAGGTAGAAAATGTCCTCCTGGAAAAAGTGTCCGGCGGTCCTTAAGTGTTCTGACGGATTATGAACCGTCAATACCTCAGAAACTAAAAATCACTTCTTTACTGGGGTACCTGCCGCGTAACACTTCAAAATTTGTGGTTCATTTCGACTTACGGGATATTGTTTGTCCATGTTGGCGTTTAACTCAAGCCCTGGGTTCATGAAACCTGCTGCGGAGTATCTGTTCGGCGATGCCAGGTGCCTGGCTGTCATGGCGATGGAATCGAGGGAGTTGTTGGCGGTGTGACCCAAGTAAGCCTCCCCAACGTAAGGTCGCATCGTCTTGCCCTTGCTTCTCCGCCGGTAGATTAACTGGAAGGGAACGCACGCATTGTTTCACTAATCACGGTTGAAGCAACTATCGGACAGTATATGAGACTATATAGCGAAAAGGATTTGATTTAGCAAGCCCAAGTACCTTTGGCCAGGATAGGAAACTGGAAGAACTTTAAAGACATTAGTACATGTTTATGTAATTTGTTCTAAACAACCGAATATTGATATAGACGTAAGGCAGGGGGGGGGAGGTTTAAGTAATGCCACCTTTTGCCGTACCTAATGTAAAACGCTTATTTAGAGAAGGGTTAAGAAACGTCCAAATGGTACAGCCGATACGACATGATCGTTCACCAAGCGCCCAGAAAGAGAAATGTTTGAGAATATGAGAGATGATTTGGACATTCAATTCATAACAATATAGGGTCAGTCTTACTGGTTGCCAATCAAGTGATGACATCTGTAACATTAACTGACAGAGCTATGCGTCAAGGTTTACCTGGAGCAATAGAAGCACCAGCAGGCAGAACCCAGCGATGGCGGCGATCACTATGGCAACGATGATGCCGGTGCCCAATGCTGGCCCTGATCTCCTAGTCGTTGAGTAAGGCGATTCCTTCGATCCTGATAAGTTGAACTCAAGTATCTAAATAATGTGGAAGAAAATAAAGAATACAACTGTATCTTGGGTTAACTTGGACCTAACTATCAGATATGTCAGCATTCCTTTGTCCCATGAGCTTGGTACCTCACCCGAAACGCACAAACTTCGTGAGCCTTAATGTAAATTGCACAGGAAAAGCCGCAACCATGACCAGCGACGCTACGACGTTGTTCGGCAAATTACGTAATGCTGCCGACCGTAAGAGTCGTGACGGCTCTAAGCAGAGTTTACAGTAATGTAGCTGGCATCTTGTGATGTCGTGTGTAACTTGCCCGAGATTGCATTTGATATTTTCCTGTCTATCTAAAATCAAATTGTCCTTAATGACACCCATTATCTTAAAATTGGGTCGCTTTGTTAAACCATTAGTAGTTGACACACTTTACGGCAGTGCCCTGTTACAAGAAGTTACGCCCGTCGCACTTTTTCGCTTCGTTTCGCTGATACATGTTGGCTCATGATAATATTTTGGCTCTAGGACAATATCATTAACTATCCTGTGCATCGAGACCATAATTTGTACAGCACTGAATCGCTCCCGATCACTGCTCGTAAATCGTTATTCGTGAGTGATGCAGAGACGTCTACGACAGATTGTTCATGTTGTGGTGGCTGATGAAATTATTGTTTACAAATTCAATTGCTTAAATCACTCGTGGCCTACATTCATACCAATAAATCATGAAACAGTGTAAAAATGAGGTCTAAATCATGAGTTAGAATTTCATGTTGAGTTTAATACATGTATGTTGGGCTCGACCGGTTCCAATGTTTGGACTGGTTGCATCTTAGTTTCTTCTTCGGCGGAAAACAATGGGGAGGATGAGATTCTCAATGCCAACGACAAACGAAAATATCCATGTGTGTTGTTTGCGTTTGGTACCTCAGCCTGTCTCTTCACTACAACAAAATCTCTGCGTTGATTGCTCGTACAGGCGCCATAAATTACACTCCGGACGCAGTGGACCGGCCGCGTTCCTCCACATAAGGAGACCAAATTAGGATGACGCGATGGGCGCCGAGGGAGTCTACCTTAAAATACATTTCCGTCTACCCCTTCCATTGGGAAACTGTAACCTCTCTAACTGTTAGGCTCACCTTATAATCAAAACTCTTCCTCAATATCTCCATCCCATCCTTGAAAGCCTTGAAGCACATTTCAGTCAGCGTTTTGCTGTACTCCCCGGGTTTGTCTCTGATGAAGAGGTCCACCACGATCTCAATCCGTCTAACGTAACGCTGCCGCAGACCACAATGTTCGTCTTCATACATTACTACGACTTGGTCGACAGATATAACAAACGCCTTCGAGCTCTCCTCAAAGAGAGTGACCACAAGGCCTTTAAACTCTGCTCTCCGTAGACAAAATTCTCGCCAGGACATAGTGAGTTTCACGGTGACGTAGAATTCCGGTGTGAAGGGGCGAGAAGTCGTTGTGACCTTTGCTACCAATGGAGTAAGTGGAGGGTACTTTGTCCACTTTGGTTCCTTCTCTGTAGGTGAGATGACAATAATTGGCTTAGTGTCTTTATGGTGTCCGTCGTCTGGCCCGACATGATTTTTGTCCTTCCCCCCGCCGCCGTGAGGTACAACCACCTCTTTTTCACTCTTCTCCTCTGGTCCTATCTCCTGCGGCTTCGATTCCCCTTTGCTGATGACTGGATCTTCTAACATCCTGGTTGTACCTTGGAGCAGCGGTGTCGTACTTCTCCTCGGCGCATCCGTCGGCTTGGTCTTCATTACAGGTTTTTCGGTGTGCTTCTTGGGTGATTTCGTTGGCTTCGGGAACACCGGTTGTGCTATCACTTCGACAGGTTTATTCGCCCTACCCTCATCAGGACGGAGTGCCGTTTTTGGCGTCTTCGTCGTCTTTTGAGGGACGTTCGACGTGCGTTCCTTTTGTGGTGGCGAATGGCTATCAGTAACCGTGTCATTCACTGTCTTTCCTCCTTTATGCGAAGGAAATTTCTGTTTGGGTTTTTTCACAGGATTCTGCGGTTCCTCAAAAGGAGCCGTTCCGTCTCCAGATTTCTGTCCGAATTCACTGCCTCTCCCTGGTGACCTTGGTCTCAAAGTTGAACTCGACAATCGGTCCTTTTCCCACAAAGGATCCCACTCCCGTATTGCCCCAACCCGTGGCAAATGTTCTGATGGAAGGGGAGAATAACTCCTTGGCGGCTGCGTTGGAGTTGCTGAGAATGTCCTCGCTCGCCCCCTCGTCTGTTGGCGACCGAGTGATGGTCCATGTGTAACGGCTGGGGCGTTTGTAACATCCAAACTAAGTCTTCTGCGAGGACTGTCATCGAGCGGATCAAAAGGTTCGAGATCCGAGTCAGTTGATGAAGTTTTACCTGAAGTCATGCTCTTTGGCGCACCACTGTCCTTCGAAAGCGTTGGTGGCGGCAAAGCCACCTCGGACCAACTATTGTTCTTCAAAATCAAAGGTACAATTACTCCCTTTTCTGCAGATTTCATCTGCTTGCTGCCTGGATCTTCAAACTCAGCACGATCCCCGAGAGTTTCGGTCTGGTTTTTCTGCCTTCGTCCAGTGTGTGCGCCATGCCGCATAAAAGAAGGCCGGTGTCTGTAGTACCCCGAATCTAAAGGCGAATCACCATTCTTCGACTTCTCCATGTCCATGGCATGTACTCGCAGAGAGGTGACAAGATGAAGACAGACTGAAAAATGACAAATGAGCGTTTATACAGCCTTCCAGAGTGGAGATGCCCGAGTATAGAGCAAGGGGACGTCTGGTATTACAGGCCTTTTGGGGTTTTTGAAGACCGGCCAATTCAAGTGACTGTCGCTTTGGTGACCTCAATCAATATTCTTATCACACAAGGTTCCCATTGCGGATGTAAAATGATGCTTTTAAAACAATTGTTTACAATGTTTATGCCTACATTAAAGCCTGGCCACTGTTTTGTGCCGGCGTAGGAAAATCTGTCCAGGAAACAGATTATTCTTAATGTGCGTTTCCCGGTATATTGGGCCATCTGGGTGGGTTATGATTCGCGCGACACGACTATACGTATTGTAAGTTGTTCCGCTCAATTCAACTCACTGACTTACCTATTATTTTGAAAGTCGCCATTTTCCCTGCAATTGTCATTGTTTTTTTTGGGGGGGGGGGTATGAATTTGGAAGATTGGACCTCACAGCCAGTCGTTCCAAGCCTGAAATGCAAAAAAAATAATCTGGCTTATTCATCTGGTAACGTTAACAACTTAGAGTAACCACTACGATGCTCTGCCCTACTTCAAATTGAGCACCAGGGCCTTTACCAGCGCATATATAGTTGCACTGGCTGGAGACAAAAATCTTCCTCGTTTACCCAGGCATTTCTTTTGGAATCCCTCACAGTGTATTGGAAAGGAAACGGATGGACTTCGCCTTTAACACTAACAGCAGCAGTAGCAGCAGTGCATGACATAGTCATACACTGCTGCTAACAGGTAGGCTACAGCAGTCTCAGTATCTAGCGCAGGTTGCAGTTGCCTGGGGCATGCCTCCCGTACCACACGGTACCACTCTGCATAGGACTCAACATGGCTACCGCCTCTTTGAAACAAAGGAAAGTTTCACTTTTTTCGCGCATCAGAAAAAAGTGTTAATGATAACTTCCAAGCATCAATATTCACATACATCTTCGCCTCCCAGATGAAAAATGTAAAAGTACTGCACCACAAACATAAAAACATAAAATTACCTACTTTCTGCAAGATATCTTCGGTCGTTTTATGTCAGTTTCCCTTCTCTTGGTCTCCTTCACCAGCAGAAATCCTTTCTCAGCTATAAACAGAGTTATCAGCAGTATGCAGTATAGCCGAACATCTTTTGCTAATTAGTTACCGGTACGATAATAATTCCAGAAACCGCACAAATTCCAAGAACAGCGAAAACAATTGTCGATACCGAACACGCAAATACCCATTTTGACTTCACCACAATGACAAACAGTCCTCACATATCATTTTCACTGCAACATGCTATATAAGCACAACCTTCCGTCGAACAAAGACAGTTTCGGCCTCAGTTACTATCCCAAAACGGCAAATATTGATGTAAAATAACCCTCATTTGGATCACTACCTTTTGCCTCCACTGCAATGTGTATCACAACTTTCCACCGAGCGATTTAAGTCTGTAATCCTACCTCTGATAGGCAGGCGAGAATTAGTTCACGCCATAAACAAACCTCTGTTCATAGACAGTGCTTACATCACTTCGCTTTCTCTGCTGGAATCACTTCTTGTCCTACATAATAATGTGAGATATTGAGATAAGGCGGTAAGGCTAATATAAATACCAAACAAATTACTTTATTGTTAGACCAAAGCAAAATGCAGTGCGAGTTTATCAGATATCAGAAAGGAATAGGCGAATAAGCCATGTCAATATTCCTCAATCAAAATAAGCTATGATTTTGTGGTCTCTGCAAATGTACCCCCTGTAGTTCTCTATCCGAGATAAGTAATGTTAAGAGGACAATGTCACAACCAGAATTCCGTGACGAAAAACCACTTAGCTATACTCAATTCCAAGTTACAGCGACTACTTAAGGGACAACTTGGGCGTGGTATTTACCTGGCCAGTAGGATAATGACTTTGCTTGTCACCATGCGTCGCCACATGTACTATCACACTAACTAATGCTGAGTTCAACGACTTTTCAATTATCCTGTTTGGAGAAGTCGCGGTCCTGCTGGAAGCCATTTTTGTATGAAAAACCAACATATCTCATACCCAAGTTGTCCCTTTATTTCCGAAAGGCTCTTTTCGGGAATTCTTCAACATCTTTGCGGACCTTCGTCCCCTCTTCCATTACAAATCCGTCTATCAGTCTATCGACATTGTTGTCGATGTCTTCGTTGCTGTCTCCTTCTAAAACAAGTTGCTCAGGACACTAATGTCCAGAGGAGACATTTGCTACACTGGCGACAAAAGACAGGAAACAAAGTTGTTGTCCAGGAATACTACAAACGACAAACCGCTTTAGTTGAACAACAATTTTTTCGCGCTTGTGAAAAAAAGTTTAACAATCATAACCTTTTTCACGGACATTCTCAATGAACGGTCCAAAGTTGGGTGCAGTGCGAACGGGAAATTTATCAAAAGCTTTTGACCTCCAACAAACAATGAATAATATATACGCAAGATACCAATAAAATTTCAAAATATTGGTCAAGGGGGCTCTCATAGTAACTTACTGTTGATAGTTTGATGAAGGGTGAAAGATATGGTGAGGTTCATATCATGACTGGGCAGGTTTTCTTAACTGAACAGCATTACAACTTTATACTCGTACCCGTCACCACCACTCGCGTTCGCTTGGCGCCATCAGGGCGATAGACTCGTTTTTAAAATGTTGCTTGTGTTTTAAATTCCATCGGTTGAGTTCATCAAGTTGATTGATTAAGTACATGTATGTTCATGTCGTGTTGAAACATAACTATTAGGGTCAAGACAATTTGCACAGTGAACTGTGGTTGAATAATGCAACGGAAAATAATTATGACCACGCCACCACGTATAGTTGCGGCTGAAATGGTGTCACGAAACGGCAGGGAAACCCGAAGAAGATCCTCTGGGGAGCATAACCCTACTTTTTGCAAAATTTTCGTCCAAAATATGCATGTAAAACACATTTTTGGGGAGTGCTCGAGGGGATAAACAACAACAATTCATGAGGGGTCACTGAATTTTATTTTAATTTCGTTTTCCAAAATGTCTTGCCTAACTCTGATAAGACGGTGTCAGTATTTATCATTAGTTTCGTACATGGTCTTGGAACATGACTTGTCAGTCGCCTTTACACTATAATGAACATGTCATTCACATTTTGTTACACCCCGTATGGCCATGCCCATCTTTCCTTTCATTCCACCTCACGCTGCGTTGGTCGCAGCGGTGTGGTCCCATGATATCTGTAATGGCGACGCACAGCTTCTCACTGGTCGGTATGGCTATCCTTGATGATGGTCCAATCTCTTACAAACTGACACAGTCCCACATGCATGGTAAGTATTAAAACGGGCCGAGTTGGCAAAGATGGAAGGGGATATGACGAAGCGATCCACTGCGCCCGGAGTTTAATCTCCTTAATAGGCGACAGCACGACCCCGATCCACTGCGCCCAGAGTTTAATCTCCTTAATAAGTGACAGCACGAGGCAAGTCCACTAAGTCCGGAGTGTACTCATTCCATTTGAGTCTCCTTAATAAGCGACAGCACGAGGCCGATCCACTGCGTCCGGAGTGTCCTCCTCGCAAGACGTCTCAGAATATACAGTGGACATCGGCAGGTATGATATCGTCCCTGAAAAGAAATCGAAAAAGATCTTTAATGACATGACTAGAAAGTTATATAGATTTAATCATAACTATCAAAATTACGCCACCCACAATCTCGCCTTCAGGTGGAAGCTCAGTGAAATGTACTGTACTTGATGTGAATACATGTACATTGCTGTGGTTGTCCTGGACATCATATATCAACAAAGTATTCAAGGAAGTTCCGAATGCCGGTGTAGAAGTTTGATAGAATGTTCGGGGAACATGGGATTCTAAGTTTTTGACAGTCATGGCCTCTCTCTAAATAAAGAACGATATGCCATAGCCTACTCTGATAATCCATAAGAATACGACAGGGGGCCCTTTCTGCTTCTACACTAGCATTTGGCGGCGCGACGCAAAAATTGACTGCATGGACGGCTCATAGATGCTTCTACCGTTCTAGTAATAGACCATTTTACACCCAGGCGGAGGAAGTCATTGCGGGCCCAAACAAACCTAAATATAGGCACAACGCACGTTGTGTGCGACCACGCGGTCTTTTGTTTTCTTCTTGTTTGTTGTGGCTTTCAGTGTTACAATGGGAAGACGTAACAAATCATTCTTATCAGTTCCGAGATTCCGTGGTGAACATCACGCTGAAATTGGTCTTATTAGGACAAAGTCACAACCTGATTGTCACTCAGTGTCCTATGCCAGTGTTCTCCGATAATGTCGGCGTTTTCGTAACTGAGACCGAGTTTTGGGCGCTTAGTCGATACGTACTCAATTAGGCAGGTTGGCAACCCTTCTGAAGGAGCTGCTTTTCAGGGTGTCAAAAAAGGATGATAGGCCCCTATATTGTCGTTTAGCGTGTATGGGTGACGTGCCATACTAAAGGATAACTAGCCAGGATGTCCAAAAAGATAAGTTGATCTCCAACTAGATAATTTTGTGAGTATTCAGGACGTCCCAGGAGAAAAGACGTAGATGATAAAGAGCTCTGTTGCGGAGGAACCGTCACATTAACGCGGATAAAGGTCATTTTGGCGCATAATGGTAATCGCGTACGGCGTCAAGTAACATAGAGAGCCACCTGGCTATAAACCTTTGAACTAAACGAATTTTTGCTGTCGCCTTGTCTCTGGTCTCTGTCGACGTGCTTGCTGCGTGCAAGAAAGTACAAGCGGTTTGGTCGGACTACTGTAGGTTCTTCTCATACCAGGGGGATACATGATGAAACTTTAGGTTGTTCTCCAAGAAGGACAAGATGCACTTGGTGAAGAGCTCCCTATTCGAGGTGTCTATACTACACAAAGGCAGTAAGTTGTTCTCAAACAAGGACAATATGTCCCTGATGTAGAGCTCCCTATTCAGGCTGTCTCCACAACGACAGTCGTTTGTTCTCCAACAAGGACAATGTACTTGATGAAGGGCCCCCCTATTCCTGGCATCTCAAAAGACAGTAGGTTGGATATACACTGGTAATTCACAAAACAAGGATTATTCAAAATCTCATTTATTTATACCCCATATAAACCCCACAACCATTCACAACAATAGAGAGATTCAAATTTTGACCCAAGAATCAGAATGAGGAGTCTTTTTCTCACTGTGGTTGCTGTCAACCAGTTGATTGTTTTGTACCAGAGTTTCTAAGCATGCCATGCAATATCCGTCGTCCAAATGCCACTTCATTTTCATTCTCTTTCTCGGATCAAAATCTGAACCTCTCTCATATCAACACCTTCAACCTGATAATACACTGAATATGGTCCCATCTCATCTTGGAATCATTTCTATTATGCACCAACGAGTTCAAACTTTTTTATTTTTACATCCGGGTTCAAACCAAGAACGACCAGTACATACATTGGTGTTAAGGAAAACTTAGTCCTTGTGAAAAAGCTGTCCCAATTCAAATTATTGGAAGATTGTTGACAATTTTAATTGAAGGCACAATATGAAAACTAAGGCACCTTACGCTCAAACGTGCAAACCTGTACAGTGAACAACCTATCACCAGCCAGACCAAGTACCAGAAATTTGCCAAAGTTTGACATATCTTTGAATGGTATAAAATGCCTTGAATAGCATTGGATTAGTACTTGTTTCATGTGGTGCTATGCTTTACTTCTTCATTGCGCTACTGCTCCTCAAATGGAAGAACAATCAATCTAGTAAATTTGGTTATTTGGCAAATCAAGAAGTCTGTGGAAGAGGAAGCACCCAAGGTTGTTTAATGGTCAATTTTCCCAAAATTGCGGTCATTTTCAAGGAGATCTTTGACATTAAGGTGGCACCAGTCTCTCTGCCACTATTCACCACTCTCGAAATTTTTGTTCAAAATAATTTACAGCACACGTTTTCAAAAACAAATTTACAGAAAAATGACTAGTTTCAAATATCACCCAAATTTGCTATGGTATGAACAGAAAACTGAAAATTCACAGGCAGCAAACAAATCAAACAGCCAACTTCAAATATCAGGGGTTTACCACTCATGAAAATGGAATGATGTAAGAAACTCCATATAGATATGTGCCTAATCTCATTCAATGAACAAAACACTTTCAACACGATATCATTTTAAAACTAACTCTTTGGAGGCAGAATTCAATGGATGTAGGCACCAGTTTGCTCTCAAACAAACACACAAATGTTATGTTAGGTTCATAGGTGTTTTAAAAAATCATTTAAGGTGGTTACATGCAATGTGAAATAACTGAAATCAACCAAGTGTCGCTACAACCTCCAAAGGAAATGCCCTTTCATCGGCTTCCATGCATAATAGCAAGCATAGATTTGTTTTGAAAAAAACCCAACTCAACTATCATAAAATTTACAACAAGCAACGAGTCCATTTCAAAAAAGCATCATACATGTCTACCATAAGTCAATGTTTAGACTCATGGGGAGCCGGGGAAGAATTAGAAAAGAGTTGCTCTGTAATTTGACTGACTATCATTTTTTATTCCGATTCTGTGGTTTTTAACCTCTTCACTTACCACATGAACTCTGCATTATCGCACTTCCAGCTTCTTCCTTTGACTTCCTCCAATTTTCTAAACAAGGTTATGATGCGTCTTGGAAATGGGTTCTTTTACTCACCACTACCAACACTCTAAATATCTATCCATAAAAATCTCTGTTTTTAAATTCGATTGGCCCAGTTCAATCCCTGCCAAGTTTTAAAAAAACTCCAGTTGAAAATTTGGTCCCAAATTCTAAAACATCACACATCACATTTTGTCAAAGGGCCCTGAATAAACTGTCAAAATAAAAAAAACAACCCTTCATTGTATTTTGACAAGATTGTTGTCACTTCTGATTCAAGCGTGAGAGCTTAAGAGATTTGTCATTAAATCTGAACATGACCCATGAAAAAACTGCACCTCATTTACCATGTTTGCTGGTATGATTTACTCTCGCCCTCATCTGCCAACCGATACTTTTGTTTGTGAGCTGAATTTACAAGTTCATGAAAGACTTAATTACCTAACCTCAATTAAATATAGAATAGGCAGGCATGCATAAATCCCAGCCAGTATTATCAGTTTGGGTCTGTTCATCAAAAAGACCTCTGAAACAGCTTGAAGCTCAATTGGCACCATAGTAAACATGCACCTAAATCCATGAAGACTAAAAGGTACTCAATTGGAATTTGTAACAACCAACCACCTTCTATCACCTGTATCGCTTTACAATAGGTACTCTATCCTCTGGAGCAAAGAATACTGCGACTAATCACACCAGATTGGGTAGTTAGTTGCAAGGCCTAGCAGTGAGCCTTCAAGTCCACAAAAAGGAAAATTGCTTGTGTTACCATTAAAACCAACATTCTCATACACATATATGAATATGTGGATAAACTAACTATATATATATATACCTATACATATACACATACCCTAACAGTGACTTACTACCATACCCATTTTGGTGCGAAGGGTCATAAATATACTCTTTGTTCTTAAGGATTTACAATACCCTTCAATTCTTTTTTGAAAACTGACCACACTTTAATAATCATCACATTTTTTGTAAAACATTTTTATCCTAAAACTAACTGAATTACTTTTTTGTGTTCTTAACCAAATTTAATCTGGTTTAAGATACATTAGTTTTCTCTCTATTTTTTATTTTGTAGTGAAATTTCCCGTCATCACCTCTTGCTATAGTAAACTTCATCCTCTTCTTCTGACTCATCATGATAATCATTGTTGAGCAACGATTTTTTAGAATTAAAAGATTCCGGTTCATCATCGTAATATTCTCGTATTGACCGCCTGACTTGCTCCGCGTGTAACCGGTCATATTTCCGACTGTGGACCTTCCTCATGATGATCAAAATGGAAACGGTGATGAGGACTATCAGGAGTGCTGAAGCTGAAAGGACAAAGACAAGAGAATATTTAATTCTAAAGGTGCTGTGAAAGTTTTGTTTTGAAGTATTGGTAGTGAAATAAGTGTGGCAGTTATAGTTGATGATTGTGTGCAACTTTTCGATTAGAAAAAAAAGAAGTTCATTGAATTTCTTCTAGGAGTTTTATTCCTGCCAAATTTTGCCAACTGCAAAACGCACACAAAAATTTCCTGGTCAACAGAAATGATTATTTTTTAACATGAGGACTGACAGTGACTTCTGCTGACATGTACATCTGGAGCTGACACAGAAATTGACCCAAAACATTGAGAAATTTTTGTCGAATGTTCTTAATGAGAACTTCTATTAGAACATCAATGCAACCAATGGCAAAAGCAAATCACCGGGCCCAGATGTCCTATTATGATGATGACAAAAGCTCAAAACCCAGTCACCAAGGATTCCACGGAACTGATAAAAGAGCAAGCATCTAGCTAAAGCCCAACACCCCAATAACAAGACACTCAATGCAAACTCAGAATACATGCACCTCTAACCATACATTGTAAGCCATCTGCAATCCTCAGCTGCATTCCTGCAGAGATCATGCTTAAACCTTGTAGGCGTCACCAGAATAAAAAACGGCAGTCTTTACATGATGATGCATGTAGAGATATCAAAATAGCCTCTTAAGACATTTATTTTGGTAAAAAAAACCTCATACCCATACCCCTAGCCATTAGCCACAACTATCCAACGCCATAAAACACACTCCTCTCCTCGTAAGCAGAGGTCCAGTATGGCCCATAACCTGTAATGGTCAACACCAATTGGTGATAACCTTCATGACAACCGCCTGCATCGTGCATCCCGACTTTCTGACAATTAACATGTTTTTTTTGTGGATGTTTAACATTGCACACTTCATCTATTGACCTTTTTTTGGAGGGAATCGCTAGGTTGTGAAAAGAGGTTAAAACCATTGAAATCCAAACCGTGTGAACCAGTGGAAGCATGAAGATTATTTGAAATAAGACAGCAAGAAAGCAGTTCGAAACATGCCGAGTCATATACTTGCCATTGAAAGAATATATGTTGATGTACAAGGAACACAGGAAACATCATGGTGGAAAGAAAGGAAAGTGGTGGGTTAGTAGAAACTATTCATTTATTGGTATATGAAGGGGATTGGGTTTAATATGCGAACATAAACAAGAGAGTCTTAAAGGAGGCTACAGCAGGCAGGAGGAGCTAGGGGTCCACCTGATTAATATGCACAGTCCGAGGACTGGGCCTGGTCTGAGTAAGTGACTATAATATTCCTTGGCCAATTCTGAAAAATTCTGATATACTGCAAGGTATTAGAGACACCCATCAGTGACCCCATCCGGCCAACCTGGCTCATGCCTTAAAGGGATAAGGCGGGCGACTTGCTTATTCTTTTAATGGAACAGGACTTTGGAATGTTTTTATCATGATCTCAGCTTGTTTCATGACGTCATTTACCATTACACATTACACATGTACACATTTACCATTACACATTACACATGTACACATTTACCATTACACATACAGAACGGACACTTTATTTTGAGTTGAACTGTTCAAAAGCTTTAGAGATTGTAGAATATAAAGGTCACACTCACCTGCCACAGATACAAATATTATAGGCCCTGAACCAAGAATGAAATAATCCTCCTTCAGCTCAAATGTAACGGGAGTAGCTCCACGATTTTCACGTACATGTACGCTCTGAAAAAAGTTTGGGGAAAGATGTACACACTCGGGTACAAATTGTTCTGGTATACCGTTGGATTATGTCTTTGGCCTCGTAAGATCCCCCCAAGATATTTACAAACCAAGCGCTCAAACTGATTAGATTCTGAAACAGGTTGATTTCAGGAAACAAGTTGACTGAACTTGATAATTGCACTTTGCCTTGACTTGCAGATCCTTGGAAGCGTTAGTAGGAATGTTTCTTTTTCACCTACCAGAGTTTGAGGTATGTGTCCAAAAGCAGCAGCAGTGACCGCATATTTTCCAGGAGGCACAATCTTCCAGAAGTCTCCATCTTTGGCCGTCTTTGCGCCCCTCTCAAAACCATTAATGGCAACATAAGCATTCTTCAAAGGGCGACCATTCACAGCCTTTACAAAACCCTTGATACCTTGGTTAGCCTGCAACGATGGAAGTTTGTCAATAAGTTGGAAGGCCATTAGAAACAAGTTGTAGATATACATAATTTGTAAATATCAATCTGCACAACCCTGCTCATCCGAGAGGGATGAACTCAATGAATTCAATATAGCCTGTTGCTCTGTTAGTGCCATGCACCAAGGGACAAAGTCGTTTTCTTATCATAGTGCCTGAAAATATGTTCATACATATCATGGTGGTTACTTGCTTCTTTAATCTGAGGGGGGCCAAAGACATTTTTGAGGTACAAGTCTGCATGAGATTCAAGGGGGGGGTGCACTTGTTCCTGCCTTACTCTAGCAACACTTATGTATGATCGCCTACCTGGTCAATGAAATCCATAAGAGACTGCCTATTAGCAGCCCATAGATGAGGAAGATCACCAGCAGATGGGTACAGGCAGCATCCCGTATAGACTGTCAACTCCATGCAGTTTCTGGCATCATAGTTATAATCCTGCATGGTTCCTCCTCGGGGTTTCCAGTTAGCTGTGTTAACAATACCACCAGGGAACGTACGGTCTGCAGATAGAGTGAGAATACGAATTCATCACACAGGAATAATACAAAGGCCATATCATAAGAGTCATGGAGACAAGTCATCAAAGGGGAACTATAGGCAGGAGGTTCGGGGTCAAATTGGTCATCTACAGGTGATTATAATCCACAGTCGAGGTACTGGGTTGTGTTTGTTTCCATATTTTATTCCTCGTACAAGACGAATAGTTTTGTTGTACTGTCAGATGGGAGAGACCTCTACTGGCAACTTCATGTAACTTAATCTGACCTACGGGCTCCTGCCTAGAGACTTACTTCAAGGGACGCAAAATTTCACACATCTACCAACTTTCAACAAGTTTTTTCGACTCTTCCCCCTATGGGAGCAAGTTACAATAGACTTGCTTACCTTTATCTTGCGCACAACCTGGTTTGCCTGTGGACATAGTCGGGTGACTCTTTGCATACATGGAGGCAAAATGATGGAACATGTTGGCATCGGGGGTTTCTTGGAGTGGACCTGAGGCTGAATTACAAAGATAAATGAATGCAGTTAGAACCAGTTTGGAACAGTGAAGAGAGATTTACAATGTGCCACTTAGGTTGAGGACCAATTGGGGTTTGTGGCCAAGTGATTACTCATGGCAGAGGAATCAAGAACAAGAGGTCCCAGGGCCTGGCACACTGTTGGGATTCAGGATGGGGCTTTTTAAACAGGACATCAAGACAGGTATCCCATTCCCCCATTCAATTACTGAACATATGTATAAATCTGAGTTCTTCCTTACCATTAACTACACCCTGAGCAGCATAAGGATAGGCAGCTACCAAGGATCCTCCTCTGAGGACTAGAGAAATAACGAATGGTTCTTCATGCATGTACTGCATCAACGCTTTCGTCTCTGGCTCAAGGCTGCTGTCATTCAAGCTGGGTTCCACCAAAGGAGTGGCTAAAAAGAGACAGTTTTTGATTATTATTCTGTCTTCAACATATAGTCAGTATTACTTTTAATAAGACTTCATGGTTCTACCAATACCAAAATTGAGCAGAGGACTACTCTTCATAAAGACTCCTACTTGTAACTTTCAACAGTTTTTTCTTTATTTGATATGATGTTAGACACCCTAAATTTTCTTTCTGAAATTAGAAAAGAGTATAAATTTGTCAGGCACTGCATGATGGGTGCCTGTCAACCAAGGTTTAGTGTCCGTCATTGACAAATACCGGCAACTTAAATCAAGGATCACCTTTACCATGGCAGAACTGGCCGGCCCTGTCACTACTTGTAGCCAACCTCACTGATATATATCACAGGTAGGCCACACACAGAACAGCAAATGCTGAAGAAGATTAACTTACAGATAGTTGGGAAGTTTGTATCAAGGTCCACGCCATTGGCATTGGTTTCTCCTTCCTTTCCATCGCAGTTGCCAAGGACAGCAAGCTCGGCACCATCAGGATTGAGCATAGGGATGACATGGATACGATACTTGTCTAGTAACTGAAAGCAGATAACTTTCATGATTATTCGTAGACACCATATGGCATGGCCTTGTCCAAGCTCCAGCCTGTAGTTTCACTTTTATTTTATCGCCTGACATAAATAAGAGGAGGAATAGATCATTACAACTTACCTCGGTGATTGCCCAGTCATCTCCATACTGTTTACACAGATAGGAGATGAACTCCAAAAGAATTTCGCGTCCTACAGGCTCATTTCCATGTACACCAGCGACCAACTTCACGCTAGGAACGCCAGGCCTATGAACTCGGTTCTGAGGTGAGCCAACCTGCAGAACCCAGATGTCACGGTTCTTCACACTCTTCCCAATACTAGAAAGAAACGTTAGCAAACAAATTACAACCAAGAAACACACACATGAAAATACAGATAATATAGTGTTCATTACATAATTCTATTTTTCACTGGGTCACTGCTCCTTTGTCAAAATTAAATGAGAATGTTAGTGTAAATGAGAAAAGGCTTAGGCTTACCTTTTCATGGATGTAAGTTTAGGGAATGTTTTTGTAATATTTTTCAGGTATTCTGTGGTTATTGCGTAGTCATGGTATGGCATAACTGATACTTCAGGACGAAGGGTTTTATTCACGCGCTGGACTTTGTCACTCCACCGACTTACTTCTTGGGTGGAAGGTTGATAGCCTGGAAGTAACGAAGGATAAACACATTCACAAAGATGAAGTGACGATCGATGTTGGGGCAAGGCTGCCAGAGGACGAACACAGAAAGCAATGTGAGTCGTGGTTTGTGGCAAAGACTTCTGGAGAACATTTGAATAGCAAGGGGAAAGGGTCACAAACTGTTTTTTCGTTCTAAATGAAGGAAGAATCTATGCAGTTATTGACTAGCTAAAAACATTCTGTGGACCACCTCACCATGGACAAGCATGGCACATTGGCCAATACAGTACATTATTACTGCAATGCCTCCCCATGGCCAATCAAGGTGTATGTGCCTAGCACCACAAACTGCTGTACATTCTCAACTGGGCAATAGGCGCATTGGAAAAAGTTGGTTGAGTTGGGGCATCAGGAGGCTTACCTGTGGCACTAAAAGTAACAGCAACACTAGAATACTTCGGCATCATAAGGAAGACATCTCCATTGTCTGTAGCTTTGCGGACCTGCTCGTGGCCGTGAACCTTTAGCATTCCATTTTTCAACCGTTTACCCTGGGGATTGCGTAGCGTAATGCAAAGACCTGTGAAAGAAAACAAATCATGTTGACAAACACATTGGCCCTGACATAGGAGGTCCCTCATTTGAGGCCATCAGACGGTTCAGTTAAAAATCAATTCGGGTCCATTCCAAAACATTTTCTGGAAGGTTGAAATAGTCAGCCATCCTGTACTCTTTAAATCTTGAACAAGCTGATTAAAGTCAGGATTAGCCCCAAACCTTTAGGCATAAAAGATTGTCCTGTTGACCTCTCTTTGTGTGCGATACACAAATAGCTCGGCAATAACAAGTTAAAGAAAGATCTTAACCTTTATTTACTGTTGATATGACACTAATCATCGATTCTAGGTTCTTTCGCCAAATGTCTGGAAGTCTGTCAGCACTTGGGTACTTGCAACATTCAATATGTGGCGCAATCTGGAACAAATTAAACAATGTCTTCTAATACTTTTGAGGAAGACGAGAAGTTGATACTACATGTTCTAGGGCTGGATGAGGTTGCTCAGACAGTCAGTTACCTTACCCCTAGACCTAGACTACTATTATACAGACCCACAATGAAAGTTTTGTGGTTGAACTACAAGTAATCCATCATTGAATTGGACATCGGTTTAAAATAAGCACAGCAGAAATTAATCTAGAGCGGTCAGTAGCCATACCACTTATTCAAACCCCTAGCAAAGACTTACCATGAAAGTATAGTGTTTGAAATACAAGTAATCCATCAAGGAATTGGACATCAGTTCGAAATAAGCACCATGGGCGACTCCATCAGTGAAGTTTCTTCCAGGGCAATGTTTTCCCAATGCCATCTCTTCGTTTTTCTGTGAATATGCTAGGGCAAGATACCTGAGGTCTCTCTCATCTTCTGTCATTATGGAGATTTTTCCAAACGTGTTTGGTCTCTCTTTGTGAAGCGGATACCTTTTGAAGAAAAAAAGAGTCATATGGGCGTTATGTTCATAAAACTAGGCCCAGCTTTTCAACAGAAGTTATAGACTAACCTGGCATTAACTTTAACTTGGTGTTAAGTATAATGGGCAAAATGGAATGAGATAACCCTAGGTTATAGTTAATGCCAAGTTACTGACTTAAACTTGTTTTGAACAACTGACCCAGCTGGATTGGTGATCATACTATCATAACATCATACTAACAGTAATTGATCACTAATGGAACGTCAAAATGATGTACATGTATCTCAATGACATGTCACATAGTTTTTCGTTTGTTTAAGCAAAACAAGTCGAAACTTGTTGTGAAAAAGATTAAATGTGACAGTGCAACCCAGCAGATTCGAGTTGCCAAATTCTCATTGCAAGGTGATAGAAAAATAACAAAACGATCATTACGTTGTAACAGATGCCCCAGCTTCTATGCTGACCACCATATCGATCTGGTTCTCGGCGAAGAACTTCTCCAAAGCAATCACTTCAAACATCTGGAAAAGACAAACTGTCGATATCAGCACAAGAAACAATGAATCCAAGATTGCAGGGATGATTCTTACATGTGTAACTTAGATACGTTTTTTCAGATTCTAAGAAACTGTGAAGTGCTTGCCCCCCCTCCTCATTGTACGTCAGTTGATTACTGGTGGGGATCCATGTGGTAAAATCATCTTTTATTTGTAAGGAGGAAACTCAAGAAACAAGAGGAAATTTATGCTTTAAGAGTCACCCTCTCTATCACATGAGTATAATGAGACAAACTGGAAATCGAACTCGGGACCTCTGTGGTGACAGGCGCAGATGTTCCTACTACACCACTCTGAAAACCCAGCCCAGTCATATGTTACAAGAGACAATTTTCATTGAAAAACACAAAATCTCATGACAATGGTCTCCCACACTTACTGCATTGTGTATTCCGAACTTGTCCTCCATCTTTGCCAGATTACTTCTCGACCCATCACAGTCCCCAGGATGGGCTCTAAAGAGGCCATCAATGTGCACAGCGGGGATGAGGAAGATTCGCAAGTCTTTTAACATGTCCATCACTTTCTTGTCCTTTCGTTTGTAGCCTGAAGAAAACAAGTGGAAATGGAAATTTATATGATCAGCTTTGGCCCATCTTGACCTCCCTATTGTCTGTGATTGGTAAATGTGACGTCTGGCCAGGCAGTGACTGTTGGCTACAGAGACTTGGTTGATTTGGATGGACCAGCAGACGGATTTGGCGGAATAAACAACAACCAGGTATGAGATTCATTCTTACCTTCATGGAAATGTCTGGCAAATCGTATGATCATCTCAAGTCCAAGAGGCTCATCGCCATTTATGGATCCAATGAAAACGATCTTTGGTTTGAGAGGGGTATCGCCATGCTTGACGTCAACGCTCATCTCGAGGCATCCTATTTCCTTGGCGAGCCCTGTCTGCCCAAGTTTGGTATACCTGGAAATTATCAAATATATCAGCTGCAGAAACATTGCAGTAAACACAAAAAGAAGTTAAGGCAAACCTGTGACAGAACCAAACAATTCATTTGTTCATCTTGTGAAACGAACATTTTCCAATAGTCTTGGCAATGACATTCAGAAAAGATGCGATGACTTTTTTCATCAAAGAATCTAAACTTTTTATAAGTACCTGAAAGCATCAGGACTCTTTCGGCTTATTGCCTTGATCTCCTGCACGACAGATATTCCATCCATGTAGGATGTCTTCAAGTTATTCTTGAGGTCAAAATCTTCTTTCAGAGACCAGCCGGTGAGAGTGTCCTCCTCTAGTGTGAAGTCAATCTGGATGGCGGCACCTGAGGTCACGGTGACTGGTTTGGTTACTGGTTTGTATCTGTTTTAAAACATGAGGAATGAGAAGCCTAACATTCGAAAGAGTGCAAGAACATGATAATGACTACAATTTTCAAGGAAAATCATTTTGTCAATGCTAATCATGAGGAGGATGGCTCTGAAATGGTTTACAGATAACCAGTCAAACAAGGATCTCCGAACAGCAAGTTGTTACCAATACTTCCATTGTAATGTCCCATGAATAGTTATTGTGATCCTTGGGGGCAATTCCCCCCTTCCCCTCTAGCCAAGGCCCAGCCGTGGCCGAAGATGGGGTCACTAAAAAAAGTAAAACACACACTCACCCATGTTTTTGTGCAGTTATCTTATATTCGCCAGGCGCTAGGAGACGCCAGTAGTCACCATCCCTAGCTGTTGTTAGATTATGCTGAATTCCTTCCACAGTAATGATTGCATTCATCACACCATTGCCGTTCTTTTTCGTTCTGACAAAGCCTCGCACACCTTTGTGAACCTGAATGAAGTTGGCATGAAAGCGTAAGTACTCAAACCAGAGCTCATACATATATCACCAACACGAGGCTCATGCAGATGATCAAAAGTTTATGGAAGTTGTGACACTGAATGTTTGTTTGATGCACCGAAAGAACCAGTCCAACATCACTGCATGGAACAAGGAACAAGGAACATTTTTGGTCATTCAGGAAAGTATCGGGAACTTAACATATCAAGACATCAGACCGACATCAATCACGTTGATATTCAATACCATGTACTCACCTGTCCCATAAAGACAAGCAGAGGATACTCATTGGCTTTCCAATATGCCTGCAAGGTACTCGCCCAGGGAAACTTGATACAGCCCAGCTCGATCGTGATCTCAAAGCAGTTGGTGTGCACATAGTTAAAATCCTGCATGCCGCCTAGAACGAAAAATGAAACCAAACTGAACAGAATGAAATAACTGCTTACAATGAAGAGTTGTCTTACTTCTTTATTTTGTTCTGAGCACAATGCCTTGTGTAATGCAGTGTGTTACCAAAAGCAATTGGATTGCCGCCATCACAAAATAACTTGGTATATTGAAAATATTCTGAAACGAATATCCAAGTATCTTACCAGCAACACTGTACCAATGAGCTCCGTTCGTAATGCCGTCTGGGAAGTACTCGCCATGCACCATATTAGGACATGGATGACCCGCATGCATGGAGGAGTGTGCCTACAATGGACAAGTGTAGAAAAAACAGTTAAGTAACAACGGATTTCAAGAGAAAATAGAACTTGCTGCCTTATGCATGTTATGGTGTTCCAGGCAAAAGGCCATCATGTCTGCCCTACTATTAACTAACTGGGAAAATTCACTTTGGAGGTCTGGTTATCGCATATACCAGTAGACTCGCATTCCATCACTTTCGTCTGGACTCATACTCAAATGACATCACAAAGGACATTTCGTATGAGCCATGAAAAGGTATGTTCTCACTGCACCTTCTAGCTGATGCAACTGGCCACAACGCCACTTTTTAAAGGTTCACACCCAAAATCAGCTCAACTGACTGGATTATTGCAACAACACTTACCAGGGAATAAGACTCAGCGAGTTGCTTGAAGACCGTATTATCAGGACATTTACTGTAGACGCCGTGTCCAGACTTGAAGTCATCCCAGGGGTAATTGGCCACTAACGACCCTCCGTGTAAGTTAGCAGACAGCACAAATGGATAGCTCTTCAACCAGTTAATGACTGCTGTTGTTTCGGGCTGGGCTGCTAGTGATGAGTGCCACTGATCGGGGAAGCTACGGTTCAAATCAATATTATTGGCATTCTTCCTTCCAACAAGGCCTTGCGAATCACCTAAAAGACATAGAAATAGACCAATACACACTCATGATCGTTTGAACAGCAATTCACAGATCAACTCCTGCAATAACCCTGACGGACAAGTCTCTTATCCAGGGGCAGTGATACTCCTATCACTTACAACTACAGAATACACGATTTTTGGTTGAGGTTTATATTGCCTACCAGTCTCTTATCCAGGGGCAGTGATACTCCTATTCACTTAGAACTACAGAATACATGATTTTTGGTTGAGGTTTATATTGCCTAGCAGATTTTAACTCTAAATAAAAGACAACACACTTTTGGTAACGTAATACGTGATTAACTACATGCACATCCTCTCCTGAATATTTACTCTGTGTCATTTAGTCTTATTGCGAAGCCCAAATGTCTGGCATATTCCATGGACCGGATAACATCATACATGTACATACAGGCACCACCACTGATATACGAATTTGTAACTTAGGTTGACTGAGTTAGTTTGGCTAGGCCTTAAATAATGAGCCTTCAATTCAACTAACTGCCTAATTCTGGATATAAAATGTAAACCTAAAAACTAATATCACGATCCAAAATGAGCGCAATCACAGACATACCAACCTTCATGTGCAATCTCGTATCCATCGGGGTTCATGCTCGGCATGATGTGGATCCGTGTCAAGTCGACCATCTGTGTTATAAAATCCACCTTGCCGTAATTATCACACAGAAGTTCGATGAGATTCAGCAGAACTTCTCGTCCGACGACCTCGTTCCCGTGCATGTTGCCAATGTATTTGAATTCTGGTTCTCCAGGTTCGTGTTTACCAGGATTGTCCGTAATTTCAAGCACCCAGAGTTCGCGACCTTTCACCGACTTTCCGATGGAGTACAAACGTGTGATTGAAGGACATTTGTTTGTGTATTTCCGTAGGAACGTTGTCATGGCATCAAATTTGTGATGTTCAAATTTTGTTGGTTCCGTAAATTTGAGAGCATTACGGTGGGCGGCATCTCCTAGTTTGTTGACCATGTTGACGAGAGACTCTAATGATGGTATGACTTTCCTGGGGAAACATAACATGGATTTATTGGACATGTTGTAAGGATTCCCAAAGAGTGCATGAAATTATAAAGTATCAATAATATTCTGGAACATAAGGCCTTTGAAGGTCGCTGTCACTCAGGCTACTTTCATGTGGTGTAGCTGTCACATTAACACCAAAGTTAAGGTTGTCCACAAAATGTTCAGCATAAAGATAACACAACGTCACGACACCATTTACAAGTATTTCTAGGATTTCATAAACTTTTATGAAGTATTATAAAAATAGAAAAATGGTTGTAGTAGTTAGACTAGTCGATCAACTTACTGCTTTTTGTCAAGTTTAATTTCCACACTCGTTGCCACACCATCGGTTACCACAATGTTTTCCTTCGTAATAGAACCATAACTGAAAATAAACAATATCATCGGTAACTTATCATTGGCTGTGGAACCCACATGAAACACTGACCAATGGAATGATTTTGTGAAAATTTTTACTCCATTCTTTGGTAACTGATCATACTGACTGAGTAAGTCTCGTACCCAACGACAACATACGACATAAAATCTTTTGAATCCAGACACATTTCATTAAAAGAAATTTCAGTGAAACTTCACAATGTACACTTACTCTGAATGCGATACAATGATACTGTATGTTCCGGGTGTCACAAGTCGGAAAAAATCTCCAAACTCCGCCGTGGAAACGGAGTGTTCGATCCCAGCCACTTTCACAGAAACGTTAGGAATTCCTGCATTCGTCTTTGAATCCTTCACGAAACCTTTGATTCCTTTGTGAATCTGCCCAATGAAAGCTAACAAGGGTAGCTTGCTGACCTCCCAGTAGTCCTTCATTTTCTCCTTGGTTGGATAGTTGGTACAGCCAAGTTCCGCCGCCAGCTGGATACAACCAGTGTGTTCATAATCCCATTTCGTCATTCCGCCTGGAAAAGTAAATACAGTATCACTGATAAAAAACTATGGTGCCGTGAATGTAAAACTAAAATTCTACCTGTTTGATTTCCTTCCAATGCAGTGATGCACCTGCCCTGAGAATGAGAACAAATGAAACAAATCTTATGAATGGTTACTTGGAAAGGAATGGGCTGGCTTCGACTTGAGGATCTGGTTACAAACAGCCCAATTTTGCTGACATATTGACAGTGTTGATGTTGAACTTCAAGTCACTTCAAGAGCACAACCTTTGACTTTCAAATGCTTGATACCTACCGGAAATCGTGTACCAAGTCACTCCATCTGCTGTATCAGTGGTGTATGTTTCCTGAGCTTTCGGGCAGACGTGTCCTTTGTACCGAGTGGAATGTGGCTGAAAGAAATGAAGGAGTGGGGTAAATTAAAATGTAATCAAACAAATTGCATTTCAATGGTTTTTGAGATTCGATTTTCCGATTGTGCCATAATCCCCAATTATGTCAAATGAGCAGTCAAAACATATCTCAGCTTTGGCATGGCCTCACAGGCTCACCACAGAGTAGGCATTTTGTTTTCAATAAATTTCTATCGAGTCAGTTTTTTACTTAATCTTCATGGCAATTGGTATGACAAACCTTCGAAAAAGACAATGCCAATGCCCTCGAGATTGAATCATCAGGCCCCTTGTGGTACAAGGCTATGCCAGTCTCTGTATTCTTGTAGGTCACGTCAGCCGCTAGAGAACCACTCCTGAGGTTCATCCCCAGCACAAACGGTTGAGACTGGAACCATCTCATCAAGGCTTTCGTTTCTGCCTCTGTGGCTTTGATATCTTTGTTAAAATCTTTGTCGATATCAATGTGATGGGAGTTAAGATGGCCTGCTGATGGATCCCCTAAAATAAGGAATTTTAAAGATTCCTAAGATCATTGGTAAGATTACTGAACACACAGGATCAGACAAAAGCAACAAAAGTACTCCGTACTTGTGACGAAGCAATCACATTTTTAGGACTGGAGCTGAGACAACTGCTTTGTGTAACAACAGAGACACATCATTTTGGCTATCCAGACATACTTTCTGAGCTATTTTTAGCCCTAGTCATCTTGGCCACCCTGACATACTCGCTGAGCTATCTATTTTTAGCATGGAATTTGTGTATTTTACATAACTTTCTATTCATTGAGATTTCAAAGCCACATATTCCTTTTTGTTTCGACAGTCCTTCATCTGCCCTACAATGGGAAAGAGAAAATGAAAATTGTCCTGACAAGTCAAACTTACCTTGCTTGGCATTGTCGTAACTGTCTGGATTCGCCACCGGCATAATGTGAATCCTTGTATTATCGATCAACTGCGTAACAAACTGATTCTTTTCGTAATTTACACACAGAAAGTCGATGAGTGCCAACAAGTCAGCAGTTGTACTAACATCATCTCCGTAGATATTACCGATGTATTTAAAGTCAGGTTCACCAGCTTCGTGTTGGCCTGGATTATCAGATATCTCAATCACATCAATCTTCTTCCCCTTGGCAGATTCCCCCGCTGAATATATATGAGTTATGCTTGGATACCGACTAGTTATGCCATAAAAATAAGTCAAGATCTCCTTTAATTTCAGGTGTTTAAAAGACTTTGGCTCAATGAAATTCATGTGTGTGTCATTTGAAAAGGTGTTGATTGTGTGTATGATGTTTTCTAAAGGCTTCAAAGGGGATGAGGTTGTCTTCGGTGGTTGCCTTGTTTGTATAAGCCTCTTTTTCATTCTAAGTTCAACCTGGGTTGGAGAGCCGCTAGAAACCTTGATGTCCTTCATTGTAGTAGGCAGGTAACTGAAATATACAATAAAGAATATTTACCAAATATGTTGAAGAATTTTATTTCATAAGATCTTTTTTTGTAAGATGTTCTACACTTCAAGTCAAGCATCTCACACATTCAGTTCAGGAGGCCAATTTCATTCCTAAGAGACCTATTAAAGCTGGATTTAAAACAGGACATCATGACACCTGCCTAAGGGTACTTTCAATCAATCATGATACTGCGATCATATTTCCATCATTCAGGGCATTTCTAAGGATTTATCTAAATGTCTCTTTGATCGCCACTCAATCAGGTAATCTTGCACCTTATTCACACATGATATCCCCAGGCTTGTTGAGTTCACCAAGTGCTCAATCCTACATTTCTTGTGTGTCACAAATTGATTCGAAGGACACAATCAAGTTACACTATTCCACACAATGCTTTGGTCAGTACACGTCGATGAAATATCCAATATTGTCTGTGTGTCAACATGGAAAACGGTTTGAACAGAGGACAGGCGTCCGATTTATCACCCTTAGACCGAGGATGTCCTCAGTTTGAAAGTCATCCATTGGAATAAGGCACAGCCATGTGTTTATACAGCAATACATATCCTCATGTCAATAGGGATGATACAACCCCAATGTTGTCCCTAAAACCAACTGTACAGAAAATGTGCTTTATCTGTTTACTCTAGCCACTGAGCTATGCAAAGAAATGGACATACTCGGGGTGTTCCGCAGTAACAGTGTACGTCCCAGGCAGCAACAACCTCCAGAAGTCACCAAACTCTGCAGACGTCACATTGTGATTGATACCATGGACCATGAGAGTGGCATTGGCAATACCCTGTTTTGTACTGTCATCATGGATAAATCCTTTCATTCCAATGTGGACCTGTTAACAGAAAGCACTTGTGATGAATTTGAGGAGAAGGTTTGTGCCTCTTCATATCATAAATGTACTGTGTCTTTGTTCGCATATGACATTTTATAGGGACATCTCTATTCCAACTGACACGATCTCCATCTTCAATTCAAAATTATCACATGATAATCGAACAATCCCAAGCATGTTCAGAGGATGGTCCTGGTTCTTTCTAACACCGTTAGTCACAATATGCACAAGGATATGAGATCAGGAGATGATATGTCATCAACAAGATTTAGATTCTGAAAACTTATCAGAAGTGCCAAATATCCTTTTGAAACAAGCTGTTGTTGTAGTGCCAATCATTACCTTAGGTCAAGTAATCAATACTTTGGCATATATACAAATGGTACACATTAAGTATCTCAACATTTGACAGCTGGAAATATCTGATAAACTAATAAACTGAACACGTGTCTTGTTATTTTGCCTCCACTTTCGCGGTTTCAATTTTAGTTACATGTAGTACAGAGATTCTCCAGCGCTTAGTGAATTCTTTAAACGCAATGAAGGTCTTACAAAAATTTAAAACAATAATCCAGTCGACTGACCTGCTTCAAGTAACTGATGAGAGAATTCCTGTTGTTTTCCCACTCCTTGGCTAATTCCCGAGCAAATGGATATTTACAGCATGAAAGCTCGACTGTTATCTCAAAACAGTTGCTGTGGAGATAGTTGTAGTCTTGCATCCCACCTGAAGTAAGGACAAATTGTAAAATGAAAGATAGTTAAAATGTAGGGGTGAGCCTCAAGTTCCAGGAACTCGGTCAATAGATGATTTTGAGAGGAAGGAGGACATCAGTATTAGAATATCAGTTACAGTATACAATACATATGTGACCCGTCACAGCAAAACCAGGCGCATGTCGCACAGAAGATGAGCCAAAGTGACACCAGGAGATAATGGAAGAAATTGATGTGCTCATATTTCACAAAAGGCAGACAATAGAGAATTGATCAAACAGTCCGTCTCAAGCTGCCAAGCTCAGAGCGACATGCGCCTGGTTTTGCTGTGACGGGTCACATATACATGTAGGTGACATGTAAGATTCAACAAAACATATGTAGCTCCAGCCACCTCTCAGATAATGAAGGCATGACAGGTCCCAATCAACAGATGGAACTTTATCAGACACATCTACATTGTAACGATGGCATACACATGCTCCATTCATGAATATTAAATTTTATGTCATTGCATCTAAGGCTTACAAGCATCCAAAATGTACAGCAATTTAATTTCCTTGCACCTGAACGTTCACTCTGTAAAACTCCAGCAACTGTGTGATAGAACACCTGCAGTGGTGACTGCAGTTATGACTCCTAGTCCTCTTTATGTTGCATAATCATATGATTACATGTATTGTTATATCACAAACCAGACAAACTGATAAAATCAGTTCGATAGCACAAATGTTATCATTTGTCTTATTTCAAACAAATGTTCTGGCCTAAATCTATAAAATCGGGTGGAAATAATCATTTAAGTCCAGAGAAAAGACAAACCACGGCAGACAAGTAACTTTACCTGGCACATCATACCAAGCAGCACCATTTGTGATGCCACGATTTGCTCCAAAGTTGTCACCACGACATAAGTTCCCCTTCGCCATTGTACCATGGTTGTCAGCATAAACATGAGCGAGGTGCTGAAATACAGCATTATCTGGTGTAGGACTGTTGTGACCTTCTATGACATGTGACCTCGAGTCATCAAATGGATAACTAGCCACCACGCTGCCTCCGTGAAGATTTGCCGAGAGGACAAACTTATTCTCTTGAATCCACTTCATCATTGCCAAGGTCTCGGGTTCTTGTCCGCGTACGGTTTTGAATTGGTCAGGAAAGTTACGATTTAAATCCACATCCTTCCCATTACCTCGCCCCAACACACCACCACACACTCCTTCATGAGCATGTTCAAATCCATCCGGATTTAAAGTCGGCATGATAAATATATTTGTCCTGTCAACGAGGTCCGAAATCGTACGATTATTTTCATAATTATCGAGCAAGTATTGAACTAAAAATATGAGCATTTCCCTTCCAACAGCTTCATTGCCGTGCATATTGCCTACATACTTGAACATAGGCTTTCCTGGCTCTTTTTGGCCAATATTGTTTGTAATCTGCAAAGCCCACAGATCTCTGCCTTGTCCACTCTTTCCAACAGAGTGGAGTTTTGCCAGATTCGGATGGAGTTTCTCATATTGCTTCAAAAGTTTTGTTAAATCATCATGATGGTGATATTTTGATGTGTCTATACTCTTTGGATATCTACTGCCCACTGTGAATCGTCCATTCTGCGATATTAACACGAGAAATAGGAAAAATATGCTTTGAAACAGGACATCCAGATGGCAAAAATTCGCCATGATTTGTTTTTTAACAAACAGGAAGTGAATGACTGCTTGCCGCGCCATCTTACGTGAACGATGAAAGGTGACACTTTGCTAAAATACTAATAACACGTTATCTAACCTAATGTAATCACAAATGTCATGATAGATAGCAGTACTGCAATTATTTATATCAACTCAACACTTGCATTTTGCATCTATTTATCAGAAATTCATGAAAAACAAGGTTTTCGATTGCAGACGAAATTTTAGTCTCAAGCAAATCAAAATAAATAATAACAAAAAAACGTGACGAGTTATCACAAATGCAATGCTTACCCTTGAGACTATTGATAAAAATGGCATCCTCATGGACTGAGGTTGCAGTTGCAAAGAAAGAAGATAGGCGAGAACTAGTGCTTCACGGCACCGATATATCCAAACGAATCGATGAGAAGGGTCTTGACACATCCATTTTCAATTTGGTCCATTTGAATTTTCTAGAAATCACTAAAACAACGCTTAAAACTGTCCCAACAGATGTTGAAAAATTGGTCAACTTGACTTCACTGGTTTTGCATACAAATGCACTGGAAGAAGTGCCCTCCGCCATGGGGGCCCTGAAAAAATTGAAATTGCTTGATCTATCAGGGAACAAACTTCAGTCCTTGCCCGACGAGGTCTGTACACTGAGGGAATTGCAGACGTTAAATGTACGTTGCAATTCATTGACGTCCTTGCCAAATGTGAAAGGGTTGGTCCTGCTTCACATTTTGGATGTTTCAAACAACCAACTCGATCTGCTTCCTGATGACATCTCCTCAACCGAACTGCAGCATTTAAGTCAGATTCTAGCAAAAGCAAATCATCTTCAAGAGATACCGAGTGATTTTCATGAACTTCCAGCCTTAAAAACTCTAGATGTTTCTGATAACCGACTGCAAGAAATTCCGGCTGAAATGAGTTTGTGTGCCAAGTTGAAAGAGTTGAACTTCAAGGAAAACAAACTTAAAGATAGACGACTTATGAAATTAATGGAGCAGTGCCATACACGATCTGTGATTGACTATCTGGAAAAACAGTATAAGAAGGAGAACGAGAAGAGGGGCGTATCCACCAAGGGTGCCAAGTCAAAGAAGAAAAAGGGAAAGGGGTCAAAGGAGGTGGATGAAGTCGCTAAGAACCTGATGGAAGTTCTTCACTTTACTAAAACTGGTGCGACAGTCACAATCACAGAAAATGTGCTTGAAGTCCGGCCCCATATCCTCTGCTGTATCGTGAGGGATCTCCACTTCGAGAAGTCTCTGAATATCTTCAAAAGATTTATTTCGCTACAGGTACATCATAGAAATTGCTTGAATTGGTCTGGTTAATTTCAGCTTTTTTGGTTCAATCTTCAGAGAAAAATCAACAATATTTTATAGTCCTCTTGGATAAAACTGCCGTTTTTAGTGTAGTGGCAGTGCTGATAGTAGAACTTGGCAGTGTACAATGTAATAGGGAAAACAATAAATCGTATCTCTTTTTTAATTGAATTCCAGACCAAACTCCATGAGGATATAGGCCAGAAGAGGCAGGCAGCTACCATTGCAACTCATGATCTCGCGTCTCTTAAGTTTCCTTTGACGTATGATGCAAGGCCACCGCTGAGAATGAAGGTGAGAATAATTATTTGAAAATGAGCATTAGGAAAGTAGCGTACAATTTACCTACTGGCCTTTGAAGAAAACAACTAAAAGAATGTCCTCTCCCTTATATCTATCTATAAAGCTCACAAGACAGAAGGGTGGTTTTTAAAACACAACTTTTGGCGCATTCAAATCAGAGAAATGCTGTATACCGACATTGTTGACATTTCTATTTATTGTCCAGCTTGTTCCTTTGATGAAAGTAAAAGAAGTTACTGCCGACTCCCTCGTCACAAAGCTGCGCCAGGAAGCAGAGGAGCAGAGGAAGGAAAAGAAGAGAAATCAGTTGTCGGGAATACACAAGTGAGTAATGCATTGGTAACCATAGTAACTCACTAAGGAAGACGATATGCCTTTACCTAAGGGCAGACGTTAATGTTCAGAAACTTATTACTCCTGCCATTAAAAACAAATTCATAACTAACGGTCAGCTCACAAATGATTTACTGTGGTTTTCGATATTTTATTTTTTAGGTATCTGGACCTGTTGAAGGACAAGCCACTGTACCCGTGTCTGGTTGATGGTGAAGACACTGTGATATCATTTCCACCTATAACCAACTGTGAGAAAACCAAGGTAAAATAACCCCATGTTGGTGTCTACTATTCACTTTTACCTCCGTATTTACAGCTGTCTACTTAGGAAACCTCTCTGTATGAGGGTTTGCCTTTATAGAGGTGCGTACTGTAATTTGAGGAGTGACTGTTCGAGTTCAGAAATTGATTGTCAACCTTTTTAATGTATGAAGTTTTTGATCACTCTCCAAAGTATGGACAAAAGTGTTTGGAGTTCCTACTGGTCTGTAAGAAAAATTGTACAACAGTGTTTCAAAATACTCCCGGGTTAGAAGTCTTCATAAAGAATTATGCACTTTTTTTTCAATTCAGTTTTTTTTCCATTTCTAATTCCATTGCATATTTTCTTCAATTCAGATATCAAAATCGACTAAGGACATCCTGATAGAAGTGACAAGCTCAATTAGTCTCGACATTTGCAAGAAGGTTCTTGACCAGTTGCTCCAGTTGATGCTGGAAATGGGACTGGGCACAGCGAAGCCGGAAGGGCAGGATGAAGCTTCGGCAGATGAGCAAAAAGTTCCAGAAAAACTTATCGTGGAGCAAGTGAAGATACTAAATGCTGAGGGAAATATGAAGGATGTGTACCCATCAAGGACAGACCTGCAAAGTGACTCTTATGAAATCAATAGGGACTATGAGTGAAATCAACTGGATGTGTGACCTCAACCACCTTAAAATGGTTGTGTGGAAAGTGCAGATAAAATTTTGATATGGTTTGACAAGGAAGACAGTTTTGACAGATTTGAATGGTCATTAACGTGAATCATTAAAGGCCATGTCTCTTTGTAAACTTTTTTTCATGTTGTCAGCTAGAAATGTAATCCCTGATCCCCAGTTTCCAAAGATTTTTAAAATGGCAATTTCAACCTACATATTCTGTTGTTGAATATTTTGTTACTGATATATTCCTGTATTATTTTATTGTACTATATAATACAATGGTTCTGATGTTGGTAATAATTTAATTGACTTGTCTGTGTTCCTTTGGTTTCTATTCTATCGCTTACCTAGAAGACCATGTCACAACCAAGGACATATCATGGACAAGTCACAATCAATGAACTTTCAAAAGCCACAACCTAGAAGTGATTACATTTTCTACATGCTGGAGCATTAAAAGATGACAAGACGTATGAAAATATTGTTTTTGAGCAATAAACCAACAGACCAATAAACCCCAACCGATGCCAAGCTGGTGTGGTTTGCAAAACACATGGAATAATCGACGACGTTTCAATTGTCTGATGGAAGTAGAGACACGTGTACCGGTATATGAGCCCATCTTTCACACGGAGTAAGCTCTAATGCTCTAATCTTGGGGGGGACTGGGGGCAGCAAGTCCACATCAGCTTACGTGGATCTTTACGTATCAGATGCCCAATCCCACATCGAGTTACATCAATTGAGTCTCCTTTATCACCCAAAAGATATTACAGAATCCTTGTGCTCACTCCAGCAGACTTTGGCGAAGACTCTGAACCCAAGGAACCTTCAATCACCTCAGGATGCTCCTTCATCAATAAAATGTCTATGAGAAAGATATTCAATCTAATAAGAGCAAGATATTCAAGATATATTTTTAATTCTATTTGCACCATCCCATCATGAATCCCCAGTTACAATATGTGACCAAATGCAGCTTATTGCCCCTTTTGATGCGAGGGGTTACATATGCTATACAGTGGTTGGAACAGGAAGACAAAGTCGATTTTGAGCACATTCCAGCTAAGTCAAAGTTTTTAATCCATCCACCAGCTAATATTTTGCAATCCCTCCACACGAGCAGTTCTCACAAGTCCCACACCTCTCCTTTTTCTCCTGACTGGTATCAACCACAGTATTGGAATCCTTTACATCATCACCATTTGGAGAGTCCACCTTGGTGTCAGAGTTCATTGCAATGCCCTGCAGAACTGTGTTAGACATGTTAGAACTTTCGGAAGAAATTTTGGGTTTAGTTTTATTCCTGACAGGCCGTGGTTTCCGATGAGACTCGTGATTCACCGTCCAAGCTCCTAAACTTGAGTTTGAGTAAAAGTCCATAGGATAGTCCTTCTGCCATGCTATGCTGTCCAAAACCACTGAAGCCTGAAAAAGGACAGAATTATTACTGTTAATGCCTGGGCACACATTTTTACAATAATGACAATTCTGTACTACTATGTACCCTCGGAATAATCTTGCGAGTCAAGAGATTTGAAATATTTCAATGCATTACACAAATGCAACACTGGTACAGAGAACTAGATAAGATGCAGTTTCAGATAAGAAATGATTGCTGGCTTACTTCATAAGGTGTGAGCAGAGGCTTTGGAAATGCAGTACCCCAGTCAATGGATAACCTTGGACAGGCGACCTGGACCCAACTGAAAACGATTAAAGATAAATACCAGTAGTGCATCTTTACAGTTATTATCATTTTTCATTTGAGTGACTTGTAAATATATTGAATAAAAGTTCATTGTGTACACCACCTAGAGTACCATGTACAGTAATTATCCAAACCACTGTTACATGTAGTTGTAACTTGAGGAAGTACAAGTTGACTTTCTAGCATGCAGTGCATTAGCTTTTTAAAAATGTTGCGATCTCAATTCTCTGTTTGCATACTTACGCATCAACGTCTTGAAATAGACCAAGTTTATCAGGAAATAACTCAGAGAGCAGCACCAACACATATTCCTTTTTCAGTTCAATAATTTTGGTCTTTAAATGCTGAAATATACAGAGGAACAAGGTAAAAGCATTGAAATAAGCAATGGATCAGTGTACAACAAATGAGTGAAAATGAACCAAATCACCAACGTTTGAGAATGAGCATGCAAACATTTCACAGTTTACACTAGTACATCGATCAGTAGTAAGACTGATACAGATATCCTTGGATAGGATTATGTTTACTGTACCTCGAATATCTTTGGTGATCCCTGCCGTCCAAGAGTTCCTAGGACAAGACCAAATTTCCTAGCTCCCTTTGCCTGTTCGATAGCACCTTGTCGATTCTTGTGCATGAGTTCTGTATCATAATACTCTCGGGTGAATTTCTTATCATACGGGTCATATTTGTAGGCCGGATGTCTGGGGTTTGCAATCATAATCGACTCCAAATGAAATCGACCATCCCCAAGGTAACTGAAAGAAACAAAATTCTCTGTAGTATCATCCAACAGCTCTGCAGCCACAAGTCACCTGTGTAGATCTGTTAAGCTTCAGTCAATGTACCTTAGTACAATAATGTGATACTGAATGGGTTTGCATTCACCACCCTTGAGCTTACATGTAGTTTTGAAAACAGCAGGAACTGCCAGCCAACACAGGAACCATGTGGCTTTTTTTTGTTTTGCTCAATTTTGATGTAAGTTATTGGTTCCGCAATTGTGAAGTACAAAGCCTGTGGAATGCGGGAAACTACGTTGGTTTCCAGCAGAATGGGATCAAATGTTTAAATCCCACCTGGGAAACCCAAACCAAATATTACAGCAATTCAACAATAGTTGTTTTAATAATCAGAACCAGGTGAAGACTCAGATGTTTCAATGTTTGTAGAAAAAAATTTATTTAACGTAATGGAGAGCAACTTACATCAAAGCATCCTCCTCACTCAGCTTTGGTGCGGTACATCCTAAGATCTCCCCGGGTGATAATGGCTTGCACTGTGGAATATTCACTTTAAACTCTTTGATCAACTCCTGCTGGACAGACTGAAGAAACCAAACATTCATCCTATCAGAAATGAAGCAACTGGCTTGTGTCATCATTGTAACCTGGTAACCTCTTAATGATGTGGCCTGTTGGTTACTGCCAGCTGGTTGAAAAAGGGTACAACTGCCTTCTCGCCAGGCACCTGGCATTAGAGAAGAGATAGGAGTTTGGAAGTTAAGAGTGTCTGATTAGCCAAAGCTGACTGGCCCTTTCATGAGGAGTGACACTATGATAAACAAACTTTATTTTTACATTCAGATTTTAGTCTATATCTCTTTTCATTGGTAAAACTCACCTGTAGAGTTGTTACAAACTGTATGGTGCTGACCATGGCCAACGTACTACCAGGCTTGAAGTTGTATTTGAGAGTGTCAATAAAATGTTTCGTGTCCATCTTGATATCCACAAATACGTACAGCATTTGAATGCCCTCTGTCTTGTCAATAGGAACTAAAATTACAAAAGGAACAGACTGTGATTTAATAGGACGAACAGCAACCGGTTGGTTTCCCACCGGCTGACTGGCAGTAAATAAATATATTGTACATGAAAGGTATTTGGTATATATTTATTGGTAACCTCGAAATAAAGTGTATCGCATATTTTGGTGTAAAATCTGGACTTCCTGACCAAATCTGTGAAATTTTCCAGTAGGCAGGCCTGGCGATCTAGTTTTGGGAGGGTCACAACCTTGGGAGAAGACATAACAACAGAACTTACCTAGGCAACTATGACCGTAATGTACCATCAAGTCTGCTCCAAGAGCTTTTGCTGTGAAGTCATCAACACAACATGCGCCATATGTCACATCACCCATAATCACAGTATCAGCCTCTGTGAATCTGAAAATGTTGGCAACACTTACAATTAGTATTAGTAAAATTCAATCGGTTATGTCCAATCAAATGGTCAAATTAGTTATTTGGAACAACTTCAAGTACACTTGAAATCAATGAATTTTTTTACTTTACTCACCCATTCAACAAAGAGTTTCATTTTTTACTTTAAGGGACATTTTTTTCTTTCTATTAGAAAAGCCAAGCTGTATCAAACCATGTCCGAATTATAATGAAAGAAGATTTTAAAACAGATCGCTTACTGTTCTATTATATCAGCTATTGCACAGGCATACAAGAGAAGGCCTTCAGGGAACTGCAGGGCAACTGAAAGATACAAGGGTAACATCAAGAAAGCAGTCAAAGTCTGTTAGTGCAGCTTGTGTTCTGCCAGTTCTTCCAAATAACCCCCGAAGCCCATCAAGGTTAGTTCTCAACTTCACATGTCGATCTTTATTTTTAGCAAGCGGTCTCTCGCTATTCTAACAGTCACATTAGAATTACAATGAAATCCTGCCGAACATGTTGATTTGGCTAACACTAAAACTTTTTAAATGGACTATTTAAGACTCAGAATATTGCATTTATGCACATTTTTCTCACCTCTTTTAATACCTGTGGACTGGATTCTCCAGATAGTCTTCGGGATTTCAAAATTATAATTCTTTGGAAGCTGAAAGAATAAAATGTCATGAAATATGTGGTTTACAAGGCTCAGCCTCCCATTGAATAAGTAGGAATGGATGTTCGAAGCTATGTTTCAAAGCAAATGTAAAATATTTCACAAACAGCTCACCACAATCATTGCCTTTTCCAGTTGCGGATCATTTAGAAGTTCATCTGGTATCTGGTGAGCAGTTCTTCTGCCTGAAGGAGAATAGAAAATACAATCACAGACTCAGTAACTTTTTATTTGTGGCAGAATATGAAATCCAACAACAGTAGGCCTACATGCAGCCTACTCTCTTCTTTTGGATACTGGGTGCTGGTCTTTAAAAACAAACACACAGTGTAGAAGAAAAGCTTGTTTGATAAAAAACACACTCTTTCTTTCTTTTTGACTTTTCTAAAGTTGAGACTCATCATTTCGCCAGAGAGCTCCTTCGCTTTGGCTTGCTGCACCTACTATATAGACAGTCCATATATTGACCAAGACATCATCGATAATTTCATGCGAAAATGTGGCAATAATCTGTGACGACAACTGGCAATGACATGTTGGAATCATGAGGCATTGTTACAGTTTACTTTGGTGCTGACATACAGTAGCAAAAAGAGCAGAGAAGGGTTATTGAATATGAAGTCAATTTTCTTGGTGCTCATTTCAGTTCCACACATCGTTAATAGGTGGCGCGTTGTAAAAATTTGGGCTGATTTACAACATAAACATCGCTTTCAAGGTCATATCACAGTTTTGTAGCTCAACTCAAGATGTTTTTATGATGAGTTTGTTATCAAAGATTCACCAGAGATTGTGAATTTGAGTACCTTTCCCCCCAGTGAAGACCTTCCGGTCTTTTTTCGCCGACACAACAACCGGGAGAGATTTTTCGTCCGCCATGCTTGAAATTTGCCCCTTCTGTGTTCAAGAGGCGTTGAAGAGCTCCAAATTTTTTTGGGACATTGTTGGAGTGGGAGTGAAAAAAAATCGTCTAAAACCCCGAAAAGCGAGTTAGGTGAACCTTTCCATTGAAAAATCCAATATCAGACATGTTCCATTGACCCGTTAGGTGACAATTCATCTGAAAAAAGTAACTGTCATCCCCTAATTAGGCTAATAGATGTAATTTTGATGGTTTGATATCACTGACTACTGTTAAAAGTGTACTTAGTTAAGTTACAGTACTGTACGTACTGACCTACAATACACTGCCACTGCCATGGACCCATGGTATTTTCAAAAGAATCTATTTCTCATTTGTACCCAAGGGTTGACACTATCAAACAGAATACTAGTTGAGTATCATTGCTTTTAGTTCAACTCTTTTACAGACTTTCAACAGCCTCATGATCTAGAGTTTCCAGCCAGCCGCAGGATGCTAACCAAGTTGCTGTCCAGGATGCCACTCAGCCACCTCAAACATTCCATGATCTCGTCTCCGCGGGCTACTGTTGCCGGAATAAGGCACATGTCTCAGAACAGGACGAGACCCAAGGCAGTCATCTTCGACATGGGTGGTGTCGTTCTCCCATCACCTTTCAAAGCTTTCCAAAGTAAGCTTCCTTAAAATGTTTTCTTTAAGGATGATGATGAATCGACCTGAGCAGTATGAGACCATAATTATTATTTTCCCAGCAAAAGTGATTCCAATGTTTTTAGGGATACTTCATTCCTGAATCAAAAGTTGGTCTTTGACAATCCTTAGGTTTGTCCACATATTGTGAACACCAGTAGTAACAATGCGAATAAAATGCAACTTTAGACTTGGATTCATACATGTTAAGTTCCATGCCATATGAAACTGTATTATTTTTCTCAAGGATTTGAAGCAGACAGTGGTATTCCAATTGGTTTGGTACAGAGAGTTATCATTGAAAATGCACCTACTGGAGCCTGGCACCGCCTTGAGAGAGGAGAGCTGACTCTTTCAGAGTTCATACCCGTGTTCTCTGAAGAATGTTCTAAAAAGGCTGATAAACCTGTAGACGCTAGCAGTTTGATAGAACTGTTCAACCATGATATGGCAAGCAGTCGAGTGGAGTTTGTGGATGCACTAAAATGTATCAGAGCTGAGGGAATCAAGACAGCACTGCTGACCAACAACTGGAAATTTAGTCAGACTGAGTCTTTTACTCCTGTTGATAGATCTCTATTTGATGTGGTGAGTCCTGGCAAGATCTTGAAAAAATTATAAGTTAACTTATAACTTTCCTGCTGCTGACTTGCTTTATCCATTAAGGATGTAGATCAGCTGTTTCATACAAGGTCACATTGTCCTTGAGAAGAAGAGGAGCTGCTCCATTTGTTTCAGTCAAACTAAGTGGTTATAATAATTTAGCTTCATACTCCATGTTGCCTTGGTTCCAGATTACAGAATCCAGTTTAGTTGGCTCCAGAAAACCAGAAACAAAGATTTATGAGACATGCCTAAGCGAGTTGGATGTTGCCCCACAAGATGCCGTTTTCTTGGACGATATTGGCAGGAATCTAAAAGCTGCTGCAGCTCTTGGAATAAGGACTATACTGGTAAGCTATGACCCAAGTTCTGGTATGCCATGCAGAGCATGTGACCATCTGTGCAGGAGATTGTGTGTTTGAATTTTTGCCATTCAGCCGTTTTAATGATGAAGTTTGTTCTTCCATGAATATGGTCGATCCTCTGTTAGGTTCTTGCAAATAAGAATCTTTAGATTTTCGGCAAAGATACTGGATTGTTAGTACCGGGTACATTGAATTGTAATGTCAAGTTTGATCACTTGCCCCAAGTGAAATATATGTTTTGATTGATTCTTAGTGCCTCGTAACTCAGCAATCCTTTCTTTGAATCTTGCCATCAGGTTGAGTCTGATTTCCATAAAGCATTGAGAGAGCTTGAGACTGAAGTAGGATTCCAGTTGAAGGGATTTGCACCAGGGACTATAGCCGTACCAGAGAGACTGAAATTGCCCAACCAAGAAAAATTTTGCAATTACTTGAATTGGGCTCTAGAGGTCAAATCGCAAGGTAAATCATGTCTGAAAATAACTGTTCTTGGTTTCAGGTTGAGAGTGATTTCAAGAAAGCTATTGGCGAGCTTGAAACAGAACTTGGTTTTCCTGTGCAGGGTTTTGCCCCTGGAACTGTAGTTGTTCCTGAGCGACTTAGGATCCCCAATCCTGTCAAATTTCGGAAATATCTTAACTGGGTTTTAAAGGTTCATTCCAAAGGTAAAGAATTATTTGATTATTGTGAGGATATTGAAGTGCAGTGTGCCATGGAGAATGGTGAGAATTTCGACGCAAAATGGACACAATATTCCACTGTGGTGGTATTGTCTCTCTTTAAATATCCATTTGCCATTTGCCATTTGCCACCAAAGGAGTATCCTACTAATGTCTAAAAGGAAATCATTGAACTTAGTGAAAATCATTCTTAAGAATGTTGATGTTCCGAGAAGTCCTTGTCAATTTCTATTTCCGTTTCTTTTTTAGAGGAGCCAACCATTCGATGTTTCAAACATGGCCAATCAAATCCTACCTACTTCATCACGTATGCCGGCAAGAAGATTGTGCTCAGGAAGAAGCCCGTGAGTTCTCCATTCCACGTGTCTTAAATGGGGTTGTGGACTTCTGATAGATCCTGTAGATGGTGCAGCGAGGCATGTGCGTTTTCAAGGCCAATGGGAACGCCAACTGCTGATAACGTAAATGATGTCTAATGATGTCACGCAATTGAGTTAACAGAGTCAACAGGTCATGTCACAATGACCTAGTGGATCTTGCGAAAAGTGATTGGTTTCGCCACAGAGCTGTAGCATATGACAGCGTTTCACTCCCCAACCCCTCTTCTTCTTCAGCCTGGCAAACTGCTTCCCTCTGCCCATGCTGTTGACCGGGAATTCAGAGTGATGAAAGCTCTTGAAGAGCAGGGTGTGCCTTCACCGAAGATGATACACTATTGTGATGATGCTGAGTAAGTCTCACTCGAGAACTGTATGTTTGCCTGGGTGAGGCATAACACATCCAGGCTTAAAATTGACAAAGTTTATTAAGGAAGTGGTAGAGATACTGGAAGGAATTGGGAATTCTTCTGACCTCCTGATAGTAGCTACATACATACAAGGCATGTATCTTTTGCCATTGATAATTTGCCTTATATGGTGAAATCTGTTTCTTTTAGATTGCTTGGAACCGAATTTTACATCATGGAGTATATACCTGGTCGAATATTCAAAGATCCCCTCCTACCTGGAATGGATCCCAAAGAACGACAACAAATCTATGCGGCAATGAACGATGTTTTGGCGAAGATTCATAGCGTAAACATCAAAGAAGCTAAGCTGGAGGATTATGGGAAACACGGTTGGTTGATAGTAATACTATATTGGTAATTTTTAGCTCAGCTGACGAAAGTCAAGTATGTACGCATGACATAGGCATCTCAATATGTTAACAAAATCGATGTTGAAAGAGACCTACATGTACCAAGTACTTTCCATGTTGTCTACATTTACCCTTGTATTTCAGCTGAGCGGCAGGTCCTTGGGCCTCTTGTTTACAATTGTTTACAATCCTGTTTTGTAGGAGACTACATGAAACGCAATCTTGGACGTTGGATGAAACAGTACGAAGCTAGCAAAACCCATGACATTCCCGCAATGGAGAAACTGTCAGCATGGCTTCTGGTGAGATTACCAGCAACTGAAGCATGTACTGTTGTTCATGGAGACTTTAGGTACGGCCATTATGAGAAGCCCTGGAGGAATTGGGAAATTGCCCAGTATTAGAAACCAATTCACATGACCATTCATTAGAAAGCGTTCGATGAGCACTTTTGGATGGTAAAATACATGTCCCAGTTGTTTCTTTATGAGATGAACTACACTTTTAAAAAGATTTCTTGGAATCACCCTAAAACTTCTTGTATTTCATTTCAGGCTTGACAATCTTATCTTCCACCCCCAGCATCCAGAGGTGCTGGCCGTATTGGACTGGGAGTTATCAACCCTGGGTGACCCTCTCTCAGACCTAGCAACAAACTGTATTACTTACATATTCCCCAAGGGACTTAATATTCTACCTGGTAAGGAAGCATTTTCTGAAGAAACTGGGTCCAACTTTACTCGTATAACAAATACTGTTGCGGTCTATCTTATTCTCAACGAAGATATTCAGTTGGCGGTGTGACGTTGCTGAGAGCAGCGTCTCCATGAAGTGTATTATCATGGGGAATCAGACTTCTGATTAATCCCTATGGATGGGGCAGCAGGTCATGGATCTTCTCAAAAACCGTGCTAACATCATACAAGGTGTGACATCATTTGAAATAGACAACAGACAACACTTTTCTTCTGGACAACAATTTTTTTAATCATGTTTAGTGTACTCGGTATGTGGAAGTTTTCCTATTTGTAATACAGGACCCCTACTTAATCAATGTTCATGGATTTCAGGGTTCGGAGCATTAAACTTCCAAAAACATGGCATACCTTCGTTAAAGGAGTATGTTGCCCAGTATTGCCGTAAGCTTGGAATCTCTGGTGTAGACAACTTTGACTTCTACCTGGCCTTTGTGTGTTACCGTGTTGCTGCAATATTACAAGGAGTCTACAAAAGAGCTTTAAAAGGTAACACTCCTGAGCATTTTACACGTGGATGTGCATCCTAGCCTTGTTATTTTCAGGGTTTGGTACCCTAGACTTCCAGAAGCATGGTATACCCTCATTAATGGAATATGTCGCTGATTATTGTCGCAGGCAGGGTATAACTGAGATCGCAAATTTTGATTTCTACCTTGCCTTTGTCTGTTTTCGCATGGCCGCCATGGGTCAGGGGGTGTATAAAAGGGCTTTAAAAGGTAGGAGACTATCAATGAGGCTTTTGTACGAAGAAGCATTCTCGTAGCTAATCAGCCACAAACCCTGGTCGTATTGAGTGTTACCGAACAGTGTTAACCACCAGGCTATGAAGCTCCTCTAAAGAGTTATAGTTACAGTTATAGGTCTTGCTGTACTCTTGTTTCGAGTATTGGCATGTGTACTGTGGCATACTGTAGATGATCAGTGTTGGTGCGTATATACATGTAGCAGCAAATTCAATTTATATCATTGCTATATTGACCATACTATCTTTAGATAGGTGAAATACAAATTGTCTCTGATGTCCTGATGATGGTCTATTGAGCTCGAACATAAGCGAGGAAAAAAAATTGGTTCTTTCTGTTTGACCCCATCTGCATTCTTTCTTCTTCTGCAAATAAAGGTCAGGCAAGTTCAACAGATGCAGAATCGGTTGGTATGCTCGCTGGCATGATAGCCAATCTTGGATGGGATGTCGCGTCGAGAAGTCACCTTCCGTCCTCAGCAAAGAGCCGAGGGCATCAAACTCCACCTTCTGGTGATGGTAAAGGACACAACTCCAGCGAAAACAAATTTGGTGAGGAGAACACTTGGAACCCCTTTATAAGTTTTTCGCCTCTCCAAAAAAAAGAGATTTATAGTATTTGTATATCAGTCATTTTGACCTTTCTTCCTTGAGTTGATATCAAGAGAACACTATCTTGTTGTTGATTATGTAACACAGAAGTCACTTCTGTTGTGTCAATCAACAAATATACAGTTGACCAGAAGTATTTTACTTACCTGGTTTAACCCAAATAAGTTAATCACTTAAAGATAAGCTTTTATAGGCCAACCTGATGTTTCAAAGTCATTGACTGCATGAAGAGTTTTTCAATACATCGAGGCCTACATGCATAGTGTAACTTTATAGCCAATCACACTTTGGCTTGTTAGATCTCTTTAGTCTGTTTTCTCAACTCTGTCCCATTTGATTTGTTCTCTTGACCATGTCGTCTTCCGGCAATGTAGGTTTGCTGCCAGTCTCGGTGACAGCACTGTCGCCAAAGGCCCAGGACTACCATGCCAGGGTGAGGAAATTCATCAAGGATCATGTGTTGCCATTGGAACAGGAATTCATTGACCATCAGGATGGAGAGGACAGGTGGAGTGTGCCTGCAAAGATGGAAGAGCTAAAGGTATGTTGTCCGATGTGGTGTAGAGCAGGAATCCTCATCAAGAGGTCATGGGTGCGAGTCCTTCCCGAGTCACTTTCTTCTTCCACAATAGAGCTCGAAGGTTAAAGCGAGAAAGGGCGAATGGTTTCAAGGGCCCTGCTTCCAGAGGACATGAGTGGTCAGTTGTCTTGAGTGCTCAATCCCGCATGAAAAAAGACAAAAAGTATCGAAGCCTTATTCTGAGGACATTAGTGGTCAGTGGGTTTTAGTGCTCCCTCCCCAGCAACTGTGTTGAAGATTGCTTAACTTTCCGTTTAATATGATGGCCTGAACTTAGGGTGAGGCAGTTTCTTACATCATCAGTTTTTTTTTTCCAGGCAAAAGCTAAGTCTGAAGGTCTATGGAACCTGTTCATCCCTCTGGAGTTGGACCCTGACATGAAGTATGGTGCTGGTTTAACTAATGTTGAGTACTCATTCATCTGTGAGGAGATGGGGAAAACTGTCTTCGCCCCAGAGGTAAGTTTTCTCTCTGAAGTCTTGGGCACCTTATTCTTCTTTTATGATTATCTCTACATTTCCAACACAGTTGTTTTTGATGGAGGTGGAACTTGGCCTTAGCTAAAGTGGATGGTAACTGTGAGAGCAAAAAATTTCACAAGATTTTCACTGTTTATTGACAAAGTGAACATCTTAGGATTTCATTGCAATGCAATCTTCATAAGTTGATTTCATCTTAGATAATGAACAATGGATGCAGAATAACTTTTAAGATTCGAGTATGAAATACCTTTGAAATATTACTTTGTAGGTGTTTAATTGCTCCGCCCCAGACACAGGAAACATGGAGGTACTACTCCGATATGGCAGTGACCAACAAAAAGAAATGTGGCTGTCTAAACTTCTCAACGGGGAGATTCGTTCGTGCTTTGGGATGACTGAACCTCAAGTAGCTTCGTCAGATGCAACAAATATAGAATCATCGATCACCCGGGAAGGCGATCACTATATTATCAATGGACTGAAATGGTGGACTTCAGGTAGGGGGGTCTTATGATTGGTCTGCCTTACAATCACAAGAAGTTCACAGCTTGAAAGGCCATGAGGAACACCCCCTCCGACTTGTAGAATACATGGACTTCAATTGGGTGTTTATGAGGCTTATTATGTCATGATCTGAAAGTAGGTCAAATTTAACTGTATTTTATCTTGTCAGTGATTGCTCCCTACTAGGGCTGGCAACTTACTACCCAATTTGGTGTGATGGGTCGCATACTTTTTTGTCTCAATCAATTAGCATGCTTGCCCTCCAAAGTCCATTCCAGTTCATCCAAGTCCATCCCAGTTAAAACTAAGTCATGATGTGAGCATAATTCATATAATCTACTTACTTCTAGGTGCTATGGATCCTCGCTGTAAGGTGTGTATCTTCATGGGGAAGACCGACACTGGTGCTGCCCGTCATCTCCAGCAAAGCATGATTGTGGTACCAATGGATGCTCCTGGGGTGAAAATCGTCCGACCCCTCTCCGTGTTCGGGTATCAGGATCCACCAGGTAGATCTGATACATGTCATCACTCAGTTCAAGATATCCTCAAACGAGAACATATTTTATATGAAGATGGACTTGCCTTTGTTCCTAAAATGACATTTACTTGGTAGTCTTGGTAATTAAGTTAACTAGATTTACATGTAACTGAATGAGATAACGCTAAGGACTTAAAGTTAAGGCTAAGATAAAGAACCAGTCTAAACTCCTTCTCTTTTTTCACACAGCTGGCCATGCTGAGGTACTCTTTGAAAACGTGATGGTGCCTGCCTCAAATCTCCTGCTCGGTGAGGGGCGTGGGTTCGAAATAGCTCAGGGACGATTGGGACCAGGAAGAATCCACCATTGTATGAGAATTATTGGATATGCTGAGAGAGCTCTGGAACTCATGATTCATAGGGTAGGTTACTTTGAATATTACTTTGTAAAAGTCCTTGCTCATACAGTGGAACCTCCCTTAGCGGACACCTCTCTATTAAGGACAACCTCTCTATCAAAGACACCAGTTTTGGTCCCAAATTGGTTGTTTCCATTCAATTTGACCTCTCTTATCAGGACACCTCTCTATTAAGGACAGCATTTGTCAGTCCCGAGGGTGTCCTAAATAGAGAGGTTCTAGTGTATTTCCTACCAAAGATTGCCCATCATATACTGTAAACCATGAAATCTTTCCAAAGCTAATAATTGGTGAATTTGCTCATTTTCAATTCCTAAAGTGCGGTTGCAGCCAAAGTTAAATGTCAATGCATTAAGGTTATACCTCTCTGCTTCTCAAGTTCTCAATCGTCAGCGCATTTGTGAGAGAAAAACCCTTTGATAATACAGAATCCTTCATGCCGTTTCAGGTTCAAAATCGGGTAGCATTTGGCAAACCACTAGCCGCACAAGGGACCATCCAACAAGACATAGCAAAATCCAGATGTGATATTGAGCAGACCAGACTTCTCGTATTGAAGGCCGCTCACATGATGGACACCGTGGGGAATAAGGTGGCCGCCCCTGAGATTTCCATGATCAAGGTGATAGCTCCAAGCATGGGGCAGGCTGTGCTAGACAGGGCCATTCAGGTAAGATTGTTGAACAAAACATTCGCGTCCCCCGGAAATTTACTTCAAAAGCAAGGGGGCTCTTATTTGATGTCTTGAAAATTTATCTTGAAGGTTTTTAAACATAAAAACTCTAGTGAATTATTACTACTCAATTTTGCCATTTCAGGCCCATGGCGGTGCAGGGCTCTCCTCTGATTTTCCCATAGCTGCCATGTTTACTGGCGTGAGGTGCCTGCGTCTAGCCGATGGGCCTGACGAGGTCCATTGGAGATCTATTGCAAGAATGGAATTCATGAAAAAACTTAAATCGAAACTATGATCGATGTAATAAGACTGGATGGATGGCATGAACACTGGGATGGAAACTTTGATTTAAAGGGGCTCTTATGTCAGCTATGATTTGGTTGTCCTCAATTGGTTTTGCCATCATACTAGCTGCTATTGCCAGTATTTTGGACAGCAGTCTGCCTTATAGCGTGTTTCTTTAAAAAACACTACATACAATATTAGTTCAAACTCATTAAATGTATCACAAAACATGTGATTAGGCAGTCATGGAGTCGGAACTGATTGTGTGAAAACAACAAATTGTACTGCTATGAGAGTCCCTTTAGTGAACATTATGACTGATCACCATCCTTGGTTGGACTCTGTCAAATATCAGTTTGAATTTGTCTGTATTTTCAGGCACACGGGGGTGCTGGACTGTCTTCTGACTTCCCATTTGGGGCAATGTTTGCCTGGGCGCGAGTAATACGGATTGCTGATGGCCCCGATGAAGTCCACCTACAAAGTATAGCAAAAATGGAATTCAGGAAGAATCAGAAGGCAAAATTATAGAAATAAAAAATGTGCTGGCTGAGAAATTAAAACACTTGTGCAATGAGGTACATAAGAGCTGCATGGGATTTATCTTTGCACTGTTGTCACATTGTCATTTTGTCATGGACACGATTACTGAGACAAACGTTATGCCAGATTGTATGCAGAGGACTGTCAAAAGTCATTCCTAGGGTACGAAATTGATACAGCTGGAGGAATCGGTTGTCTGACCAAACACTACAAGAGTGGAGCTGAATTGTATGCTAAAATCAAGGCAGCGGCCAAAGCTTGGGACAAAATGACAGCTCGCCCCAAGAGGTGTGTTTGGTGAGACAGTTGGGGAACTGATTCTCCAGGGTGACTTGATTGAGGAGGATGTTTAAGTGTTGATCATGATAGTCTTTGAAGTCCATTCTGTGCCATGCAGTCAACAGACTAAGAACAGTGTAGTGTAAATGGAATTATTGAAAGTTAGATATCAACTTCTTCCATTCAGAATGATACTCCTATGTAGAATCTTTGGATGTGTAGTATTCTATTAGATTTGTATGTACATGTATGTGAATATAATGTTAATTGTAATCATGATATTATAAATAAGAGCTCTGTTTTGCTGTGATGAAAATTGTAATAATATGAAATACAAATTCCGATATTGAATATTTCTTGGTTATCTTAATCCTTTGCACAGTTTCTCTGTGTTCAGTCTCTCAAGCCCTAATGGTTGTGACTCTACATCTGAAATGACACTTGGTTGTGACACTTGGTTGTGACACTTCCGCTCCTTAGTGCTAAAGCTGGTTGTGACATTGACTTTGATAATTTGTAATAAATGTCTTGGCTGAAAGTTTCCACATTTCCTCATGACCTGGGTGTTACTATGTCTTTAGAATAACAGCTCCAAAACTGTCCTCCTTTTGGTCAGACTGACATTTTCCATGTTGTCTTGTCAAAATGTGACATCATTCAGGGAACAATCTGAACCAGATGTGATCTGTATATTTTAATACGACCTGGATTGCCTTGCTCTAAACCTGACCTAAATCAGCTGTTGAGTCCGAATAAAGCCTGGATAAAATGCGTGGGTGTCTGTGATTATAAGGATGTGATTGAGACACATTCCAATATATTCAGAGTCTAACATATTCGATCAGATTGTCCTCACATTCGGATGTCATGTGCTAAGAAAGGTTTTTGGAGAGAATGCAGCGATTGAAACACGTTCTCAATGAATACAGTGATTGTTGATAGACCGAATAAGACCTTATATTATCTCTTAGCCAATGACTGTTCTTCAACACTGTTTCGTACTGCACATCCCATACGAAAAAGATTTCAGATTCACCATTGTAAAATCTGAATTCACCACCAGTCTTTACAAACCGGGCAAAGATGACAAATATTAGTCCCGTATTACAGTGCAGTTATTAAGCACGCGAATTCGCTTAAACTTGGCATTTGAAAGTACGCTCACAAATGGAAATTTTCTAATTCGTTATTAAACTTGATGAGTAACTGTTATAATTCTTCACGAGTTTTTCAAGAGAGGATAACGTGATGACGTCATGTCACGTGATTTCAAACCACTTTGTCATCGCCTGTCATCGGCTGGGCATCATGATCAATCCGAGTTAGAGAAATATTTCGCTCAGGCGTCACCACGGTCATGACAGTACACCACCTCTGAATGGAACAGCCAGCTATAAAATGGGTCACTGCACCCGAATGAGTGCCTTAAGTTGTTCAGCCACTACCTACAGGTTATAGTAGGCCTATAATACAAACCTCAAAACCCACCAATAACCAAAGACAACATGTTTCGAAATCTTGCCACTTCCTGGTCGTTTTTTTTTCTGTTCTTACTGATAGAATATGTAATCTAAGGAAATGGCTGGAGAGCAAGAAACCAAGAACAAGGTGGATTATTACCAAGGCTGGTTGGAGCACAGGGCAGGGGGATCGGGAGGAAGCAAAGAGGTGAGCACACACTGACTTGATGACCGACCATGGGCCTAATAGCTGGCGGAGGGCCGAGGGGAACAAAGACAAAATCGTGCGGGCCGAAAATATTCAGTGTAATTTTGCACCCCCTCCCCCTCCCCCCGCCGAGAGCCTTTTGCCCCCCCCCCCCCGACCAAAAGCTAGTCGTATATACGCCCCTACCGAGTATAGCTAATTAGCTGGGCTGGTTTATAGTTGCCTTATCTTTTTTGCCGTAACGGCTAGAGTGGGCGCGGCGGGTGAACTAATGCCTTCAAATCCACAGAAAGTGCATTATTTTCTGACTGACGGGGACAGGAACGGAAATTAGAGATCGTATACGAAAAAAAATCTGTAGTAAAGTTCGATCAGATAATAACTCTGAAGCGCGTTTTGCAAAAGGGCCAAACTCATCATTTCCAGTACATACATGATTAATAAAAACTCGCTCAGAAAAAGAGCGGCAATAGCACGAGTCTGTTCGTAAAATCGGAAATTGATAACACTATACATATCGTAGGGAGAGGGGATGTGATAGTTAGCAAATACAATACTGTTCTTTTTTACTTAGTAAATACAATGTCATTGGTTTTGAGACGGGCTATCTTTGGTAAAAATAGTCTTTATCAATTCTTGATGACATGTATTATGTACGTGGAATATTGTGATAACGTTTTGGCCTACATTTTCGTCTCTTTGCTAACAAACCAAACACTGGCCTATATAGTTCCGCGTGCAATAATAAAACTTGCCAACCTTATATAGGTCCCCTCATACATATATCGTATTTGTAGTCCTTATAGGCCTCCACATGTCTTCTCAAACCTTCTCTAAATGTTTACAAAAATGAACGCTGTCATGATTTCAGTCAAAGCCTTTGCAAATTTTGGCATTCAGTATGAGTGTCACGCTTCTTTTGAACCTTTGATTGTGCTTAATCACTTAAATCTACAAAATGCGGGGATTTCCCTTAAATCGTGATATTCACTTCTAATGAGGACATCATTGCTATATAGAAACGCTGGATGTTCTGAGGTCATACCTTATAATCATGTTAAAAAATGGCCAACACATTCAGCCAGGTGGCCAAGCACCATTGCGAAGGACTGATTGCGGCAGTGGGATATCACATAACTCTACCGCAGCACCAGTAGCATATACAGGTTACATGTTGCGCGCCCCAAAATATGCAATTTAGGTCGCTGCGACTCTTGCGATCATAGTCGCACGCGTTAGAAATCGCTCCATGAGGTAGTCATCACAGGTGCCTGCGACAAGAATCGATCGCAAAGGGACCGTCGATCAATAACAAACCCAGCTTTACGTATTTTACTCGCAGACGAGAGGTTGGTTGTCGGGCATCTGCGCAGCGATTGTAATTGCAGATCGCAGCGACACAAATCGTTCGTTTGCGCGGAGTTCATATCATCTTGACATAACCAGTGTTTTGAAATATACTCCGCCTCTCGATATTTCAAAGAAGTATCAAAAACCTGTATCTCAGGATCAGTTCATATGGACGTGTATGGTCACCCGAAGATGGCCATTTAGCTCACCTGCTCCTGTCTATATCTCCCCTTTAACCTGTTGGTGTATGCCTTTCGCACAGACACAGTATAATACGGTAGATATATATAGCTTATATATATTGTTTCTCTTCAGAAATACAACTACCTCTATATTGTTCTTCGAAAAAGAAAATTACACATCTACCCGAGGAGCGAAATAAATTCAACAAATGCAAGTATAATAATTATTTTCTAAAACGTTAACTTTTTACTGTTTTTCTAAATAACCCGTCTATGCGGCCTATAATCTAGCTACATTGTGCATGAAAATGTACGTAATGGTCGATCTGAGAGAGCTTGAAAAAATATTGATGCAATGGCCATGATGCACTAGTAACGCATCATTTTTCATTTTTCGAATTCTATCAAAAATTTTAAATGACAAAATGTCAACGGACTACCGATCGGCTTATAATGGAATCAAACTGCAAAAAAATCACTATGGCAATCGATTTACAAAAAAATCACCATTATGGCAATCGATTTACTTTCGTACATGATCACTTAATGCAATATCGATAACTCACTTTCGTGAATTTTCTCAGCCGATTGGGAGCTTGTCTCTTGATCGCTTCACCACAGTTAAGAGGAAGGATAAAGGCGGCTACAAGATAGAGCTGAGTACAGTCAGTACACAGCCTGCAGATGGAACACCCGTCACATTCAAACACAACACTTTTAAGGTTAGTACACCCTCGAGACTGACTAGCGCTGTCCTTAATAGAGAGGTGTCCTGATTAGAGAGGTCAAATTGAATGAAAACAACCATTTGGGACTGAACCTAGTGTCCTTGATAGAGAGGTTGTCCTTAAGAGAGAGGTGTCCGCTAAGGGACGAGGTTTCACTGTACATGGTAACTCAATCTGATGTAGACTCCCGACAATACATTCATCATCTTAAACCAAGTCTTCCTGAGGGGAGGGAGTGAGGCCGGTCCACTGCCTCCAGAGTGTACTATGAGCAGACTGATTGCCTGCTGCTGATGTCTGACCCTTAAAGTGATCTAGAAGTGAAAGGACAATATAATTCTTTCAAACTCAGTGTACATATGTATTACCTTCATCAATACCTGAGTCCAGTCATCAGCAGAAATGTTGATATACATATATAGTAGGCTACATGTAGTATACCCGAAACAAAACCGGAGCATCAGGTCTTTGTTTTCATTTCAGTCAACTTCAAAAGCTGATCGAGACCTTTGGTATGCATTCTTAGCTGCCTTTTCTCAGGTAAGGCACTTCCAATCACTCTACTTTTCACTAATAAAATCTGCAATTTACTCCCGGGTTTGATCAACCCCATCCTGAGGAAATCAGGGCTTAATGTTCGCTTCTCCGGCCCTGAGAAGCGCACATAACGAGGGGAAGGGAGGGGGCCGTATTTGGAACTAAACCAGTCGGGAGGTGAAGCCAGGATGAAGTTAGCTGATATAGAAACCAAACTTTTGAACCATTTTTGTCTGATGAATAATCCGCGTGTCTTGCGTCTTTTTTAGGGGACAGTCCCAGGTAATGTGACCCTACATCCCTCAGATAAGATAATGATTGAAGAAGCACTGCAGGACTGCATTCGACCTGATAACCTACCACCACCAGGCATACCCGGGTTCGAAGCCCCGCCGCCACCACGGATATTCCAGCGAGCCAACACGGAGTCTGACATCTGGACAAACCCACCTTTGCACCCGAAGACCGATATACACTCCCCGATTGACTTGCCAGATTGTTCCCCACCTCCTGCACCTGGTGAGGGAACGCCTAAAATGAGACTAAGAAAAACATCGACACAATCCGAGATTCTGTTCAACCGCCCCTTACCATCCGTCCCAAGGTGTTCGAGCCAGCAGTTCTCTGGCATATCATCCGGGTCGGATGACTCTAGCAGGCGGTCCAGCACAGGGACAACATCGCACAATGAACCCGACCGTACGGATGGTCCATTCATGGTAAGTAGCATGAAATAACCACAATTAAAAAAATTATATGCTTTCAATAATATTGACTGCTTTCAACACGATGTTCCCGAATTATCAATCAACGTCCGACTCCTTACCAGCTTACTGACCATCCTTGCTAATCTGTGTATACCTTGACTGAAATCGCTTGTCACAGATAATATTTTTATTTTTTTTTAGTTCCACAGGTTTTACACGAATAAAGGGAACTGCCATAATGTACCATCGTAAGTTTATGATATGACTTCATTATTTCAGCCTTATAGTTACATTTAACATTATTCCTGTGCAAGTATACACACAGTTTATCAATGTGAAAACTTTTTGTAAGTTCAGGCGAATCAAAGTTGTCATTAGGCGACTATCACAAAACGGAGCGGCCCTGCACACAAACTTCAGGGCTATTATATGGTCCTCGGGATCCGAGAAGCGAGATAACAGTGTTTTCATTTTGTAATGTTTCAAGCTGGTTCTTCGAAAACTGTACCCGAGATAGCGCTGAAATGATACTGACGTTGGGCAAGAGATATGGTAATACCATGATGAGAGAAAGCACCACCTATCGGCAAAGTGGCAGTTACGTCATCGACACCAGGGAGGAGACACAAAGGTGCGACAACACTTCATGAGCCTGTCATTTTCACTATTTCGTCCCACTTTGATTGGGCCATAATTGATAGGCGATTTAAATCGCGTGCGATGATGATGGCTGTGGTGGTCTTCGCAGGTATACCTATTACGTCAAAAATCAGTGATCACAGAGCACAGTACCAATTCCAGCGATGACCGTTACCCGCAGACAAGATATATTTTTGTCGCGCATATATATACAATCGCAGCTAGAAGCGATTTAAATCGCATGCCGTTTGTGCGGTTCTGTTGGTAAAAGGAATCTGAGGTTTAACAGCAAGACGTAGGTAGCATTTTAGCAGTAACAGTGACTTGGCCAAGGGAAACATTGTGTTTTTGCTGCCCGGTCAGAATCCTCGATTTTAGAATACGAGTTTGACACCTTTTAGCGATCAATGATCGATGACCTTGTGTTCGTCATGATGATGATATATTGATTGCTTTCTTCCCCACAGGGGCAGCAGTATTCGACATTTCGAAATCATAAGAGTGGCTGAGGGCTTCAAGATTGACCTAATAGATATTAAGGTTGGTTTTAACTATAAAAATGAACGGTGATAGATTTGAAGCTTACTGGCTGGTCAAGTGAAACTTTGCTTGACAACTATGATGGTATAATGGGAATGGTAATGACGATAATGATGACTATTATTGTATTCGTATCATTGATTGAAATAATGGTATAGGATATAGCATTCGTCGTGATAATGAAAGTGATGACATCATGGAAAATCCATCCGAAATAGGAAATTTTTTTGCAAAGGTATTTAAAATCTTAAATCAATTTATTTTTGTTCCTGTAAAATAGCATGAACCGATGGCCTGTCTGACGGAAGTCATGAATTTCTTTACACAATCCCGCGGCGCGGGTTCTGACTCCCGGCCGATGTCAACGAATGACAGAAGTTTGATCGGTCTGCCGGAAGTCGAATATGACAGAGTCTTAAATCCATATCAAGGTACATGTATGTGGTTTATAGTGGATGACAGAAACACCTCGATTCATTCCCAATGGTACCATTCCAGACTGATGCTATTCGCTTCTTCTTCTGGGTTCAGTCAGTCTGTCTGATGCTACGTTAAACGCTAAAAAGCATGGTGAATGCTCCTTTGAGAACTTCGAATCTGCACCGAGTTCGACAAAAACTTGACACAAAGGCACTGTGAATGCAGCAACTTCGCCGACTTTCCATGACAGATTAAGAGAAAACATAACATATTGATCCGTTGAAGTAATCATCGTACGAAAGAGTAGTCCATGGTCCACTTGGCCACTTATCATGCACACATTTTCTCTCTTACAGCTTCCTCCCCAACAGCCAGATCTCCTCCTGATGAGGAAGATATCTACACTCTTCCTGACAACTTACGGCAGGGTAGGTATATATAGACAGTATGGCCGTCTACTTTGTTTTTTAGTCGCCTTCTTTGCCATCGTCGCTGTCTTCTGCTTCTCCTTCTTCTCCAACGGATTTTGATGAGCTGACCATTTTCAAGGTCAGTTGCCAAGGTCATCGTCCCAAATATTGACACCGTATGTCATATTTGATAATGTCAAATAGTATGTATTTTCGGGACTAAAAGAAACACTACTCGCAACATGAGCAATTGGTACATTGTACATGTACTTACATTCGGGATGTATTGGATTTCGATGGGCGGCAGTTTTGCCTCAATGCTTATTCGTTCCAATTCTCTCTCACAGGTGAGGGTGCCGAAGACTCCGACCAAACTGGTGAAAAATATTACATGGAAATGGGCGCGTTGACCAAAAGTCTTAGCAAGAGTGCATCAATCCCGCGGCAGAGGCCAAGCCCGAACCATCAACCACCACATCAAATGTATGATACGTCACCACCAGGCAGCAATAATCAGTTCTTCTTTGTATAAAAATCATATTCAGCAGGGAAGTCCCTTCCAAGATTCATGGTTAACAAACACAACCTGACATCAGCTTTCCTTAAAGTTAGCATCAAATACAAAATACGTCTTGGACAATATGTCTAATATACTGCCGACAAAAACGGCTAGGGTAAAGTGGTGCAGTATATACTGAGCCCCCGTGCATTATCATAGCTTCTGTGTACATTGATTTAACACTATACCAACCGTTTTCTGCTCAGTATTGAGGCTATAAATGTAGCCTACCCTGGCTATGATAATTGTACCACGAATTTTTCATTACCAGTCAGGTTAGTGCAAGATGTGAAAGCACCATAACAACGATACGCTGAATGCAGGCGTGAATTTGGAACTTGCCGGAAGTCTCTATTATTTCTTAATACGTGCATGCCATTAAATTGATATCTTGGAAAATCAATGAAATTTATCCTACTCAGCGTCGGTGAATTATTTCTCACACAGAACAACTCATCATCAGTGGAAGACGTTTTTTGTGTGAAGTACGTACTCTCCTCACTGTTTGTCAGTCTCTTTTTCTGGATGTGTCAACGTTTTCTCTTTTATATGTGTGTCTGTATTCACAGTAATAAGCAGTTTTTGCAACCCATATGCTCTTCCAACGGCGAACTACAAACTATGAAAGGCCTTCGTGTCATTAAGTCAAGTGCTAATTCCTTCAAGCGACACTCGTATATCATCTTCTATAGCTGTGCGAGGAATATGGGTCACATTTTTCAAAAAGTCTTAGAAAAAGTACCGTTACATACATGTACTTCTATACGTCATCGCTCGTAGCTCTTCATGCATACTGAACTTCCAGCGGTATTGCCTCCGTAGCCTCCGCCCATGTACAATGTACATTGATCAGAGGGTCAAGACGCTCTTCATAAGGGTTGCGAAACTTGCCTACCGTATAATCTCTTTTCACTTTTATAAGGTAATTGCTGAGGCAATTTATTCATCTCTTGCCTACCACTGTCTTTCGATTTTGAAGACACTGGTCGCAGAGGCATGTCTCGTGGCCTTGTTTGACGAAAAGTACCTGGCTAATCATTCTTGCGTACCGGATGCATACTTTATGAGGATGATTCCAGAACCTCAGCTGCCTTATATAAGTCCAGGGAAAGAGAGTTAGTCTAATATTATTTCACCATTTCATTGGTAAATTCTTCGGATCTTTCACACAGGGGCGTTAATTCTATCGTTTAAAACTTACCCGACACCCGGATAAACACAAATGATAACCGTTCAAAGGTGGAAGCTTCTTGTAATACATATAGTTAAGTTGCTGGGCCTGTCTTTTGCCAAATCAAATTATTTCTACCTGCTATAGTATTTTCAAACTAACCCTTTTAGTCGTTTATCGTGTTTCTTGAATGTCATTTGTACATGTGTTTCCAACATATAGTATGTTACAGTAGACTATCATTTTGGAAGTCTCCGTTTAAAGGGGATTTCGCATGACCTGCGATTAAAGCCTTTTACTTTTTACATTTTCACCGCCCGAGAAAAAGGTGCCTTATCGTCCGGCATAGATCAGTTAGCTATAGGTTCCATTCATGACTTGATGATGCATCAGTCGTGTCAGAGGGAAAGGGCATTGTACAATGTAATCCTCTAGAAATTTGCTTTTAACACTATAGTTTGACTCTATTTTAGGGGCAACCCTTGACAACCATAGACGACCAAGGAAGCACGGCGATCAGTTTGGATAAACCGAAACTATAGGTTCACCATAAACGGAGACTGAGATGCCTGTTTCAGGCCAGAACATCTGCCCATGATCCCTGATACTTTGGGAAACGGACCAGAGAAGTGCGATCCACGGAATACACAAACAGTCTTTATAAATTCTTCCAGTGACGGACAGCAATAATACATTTTTGTCCCTCAATGTTTGGACATTGATACCGAACTGGAAGTATTGGTTGTCTCACCAAACATCTGGGGGATGGAGCTAAAGTGCATAGGCAAAAATCGATGGGCCTCGCCAAGGTTTCGGGCGAAGTGACAGCTCCACCCGAGCGGTGCTCGGTGCCACAACCAATACCAGCAGTGAGATAACAAATTTATATTCTAAAACACCTCAAACCGGCTAAACATTGACTACTTCGTGAGTGCTTCCATTTTGTACCAAGCCAAGTGGTTCATGCGGTTAATGTTACTTAAGACACTATACAGAAGGAGAACCAAAAGAAATTTTAACCAGTTGCTTACCTGTTTTTCGCACAGGCCATGATAACTAATAGGCCGCTAGTATCTTTATCAAATTGTTATACCTGAGAGTATAGGTTGTAGGTCTAGTTGTACATACATGTATAATTCTTGATACTGTGAGGAAATGGAAATAGATGTGTATTTTATTGATAAGTGCTTTTTGCTTCCTTCATTATCCATTCATACCCAAACCGCTGCTTCATACCAAGCCAAGCTTTTTGAGATCCCATGTATTTTAGGGAAACTGATCAAGGTATCGTCTCAAGTCAAACGCGAAACCGAGTGGTCTGGGTGCATGCACTGAGAATGCCCTTGCCTCAAATGTTACCAGCCTGAAGGAACGCTCAATGAGAAGATGCTGTGCCTCAGAACGATGTGATCGGGCGGGAGTGCATGGACAAATGAGCTCATTAATGTACAGAGGCGCCAGGCCGTTCACAGCCTTGAATGTGAACACCAACTTTATACTCAACCCGTTTCCACGATTCCCGCAAAGACAGACAGACCATGCAGCCAATCTATATAAAACGCCCGGTGTCTCACCTTGGTATATAGTTGCGGATGGGTTCAGGGGTGGCATTGTCAGTGTTCTCTTGTGCCAAGCAGACGACTCGGCAGACGTTGAACCGTTATCGTAACCCGATATTTCAATTCGAGGTTTCAATTCGAGTTTTGTTCTGACTTCTGCCGACCTCGTTATTGATTCATATAGGCTTTTTGGATGATAGGCTATTGATCAGCGATAGGCTAAAGTGGAATCACATGCTAGAAATCGGGCCTAGGAAAACACCAGAAAATAGGCAACACGCGGTAGTAGTCTATCCTTCCAGTTGAGTTGACAGAATATCGGCTTCCCACACACGGACAAAATGACAAGTGCAGTCCCAATCACAGACCCAGAGATCAAGTTTACCCAGGTAAGTCGCCCGGAGAATGTATTGTAGTCGGTTGTGGGATCTCGAGGTATACTTGTGTCTTCTAACATTATATTGTGTGCCTTGTCTATTGACGGCGTGAGGAAGATACGTCGTCTGCTATACGGCAGCTTACGAAGAATTCTCAGGCTCGTCTGCGCAGCCGGTGTAGCAGTCGAAATCTTTCCCGGCCCTGGTATTCTGACGGATTACGGTATGTAGACTGACCGTCAAATCATCTCAGAGAATAGAATCCTTTGTTCACCCCTGACACCATATCCTTTTTCATATTCCAAACTTTTTTGTTTTTGTATCTCTTAGTCTTGTACTGGTCTTTTGCAGATTTTCATCAACAACGAGTTTGTAAACTCTGTGAGTGGCAAGACCTTCCCCACCGTCAATCCGACCACCGAGGAGGAGATATGCCAGGTACAGGAAGGAGACAAGGTAGGTCTGGTGCAGGGGATTGGATTTGGAAAGATCTTGAAACTCAATAGACCAGTCATTGCGGTGTCCAAAAATTCGTGGGGGAAGATTGGCATCCCGTTTCACCGATAATAACGTGGTTCAATACATAATAATAACTAGACCTACTGCGTTATATGATTTAGGCACCTTAGAATTTCTTGAACTTGGAGGTAACACAGGTACTTTTTGTTGAAATACGGTATACAACTGAACAAACAAAGATTGTCACGCGGCGAATAAACACAGGCGCGTTTTCTGGGCCGTTGTCCAAACGAATTAAAAACTTAACATTAAGACAAGCATTATTACATGAAGTTTTATTTGTCGTATTGGGAGGGGTTGATTAGTGTTCGTGACAAATCACCAATTTTAAATACATGTAAATGCAAAAGTAAATGTAGTTGTTGATCTTATTGCTTCTTGCAGGCTGATGTCGACAAGGCAGTTGCGGCAGCCAAGGCGGCCTTCAAGCGAGGATCGCCATGGCGGACGATGGACGCCTCCCAGAGGGGCAACCTGCTGAGGAAACTGGCCGATCTTGCCGAAAGAGATATCGCCTATATTGGAGTAAGTTTGAAAAGGTTCATGTAGTATATACCATGACGTGGCATAATTAGACCAGATGCGTTTTCGTCCCTCATTGAAAGATCCATATCCGACTCGTCATACATGTAACTTTAACATTAATATTCGATTTTGTATTGGGCCTCATTTTTATCACTCATGTTGTTTCTTCAACTATACTCTATCATTTTTGAAATGGTCTGCAATCAGAATGAATTGGCATTATTTTGTTATCAAAATGGTCAATACAACAAGAATGATCATGCGCTGTAAGGTCATTTAATAGTTACAAGTACTCCACGGGCGACACATCTCGCCTGGGAAAAACAAATTAAGTAAGTTCATTCATGATATGTAAGTGCAGTACACGTATACTTATCAAATCAGGTCGATGATAAACATAACCTGGTCTACACTAGCAAACATTCGCCAACAATTGTTGGCCAACATGAGCCAACATCATGTTGGCGAATGTTTGGGGACCCGTCCACACTATCAAACACAGGCAAACATTGCCAAACAAGTTTGGCTAAGTTTGGCCGTGTTAGGAATGATTTTGAGGGCAATTTGGAGGGAAAATCAGTCATTTCTCTCCATCTTTCTTTAAAACAATGGAGAACCACAGGAAGAAAGCATGCCTAGGTGCTTCAGCAGCAATTCTTTCAGTTGTGATTAACCCCCGTCGTCGCCGCAACTGACAAAAGCCATACGTGTGGAAAAAGCATGCATGGGGCCTATCACTGCCTCCTTCAAGAGTTAAGGGCCTCAGACTTCAAAAGCCTCAAGAATTTCCTGCGGATGGATGAAGCTTTTCGTATTCCGAAATTAAATGTTCAATTTCTTGAAATTGCCATTCTCTATCTTTCATTGAGGCTGCCATTTTGTCCCAATAGCTCCATCACATGATCAAATCTGTTCCCTGATTGGCTCCTGATTGCCAAACACCAGCCAACATGTTTTTCAGAAGGTGCATGGCCTACATTGGCCAACATTGGCCAACAAGTTTTCTGATTTTTTTACTTGTTTTTCGACCCGTCCACACTGGCAAACAATGGCAAACATGCCTCTGCAACAAGGCCCAACACGATGTTGGCCAACATTTGTTGGTTCATGTTGCCTAGTGTAGACGGCCGGGCTTTTACTGGTAACGCGGCGTCCTTGGTCGGACACTGAATTCTTTGACAAATGATAATAATGTTTTGCTATCAATTTCAATAAAAAACAGTTTGACGGTCTTCAAAATGTCCATCCGGCGCGGTGATAGTATAGTGTAATGAGGCGGTCGAATATTTTGGAGAATGCAAAAGGTCTTCCGGTTTTCCAATTTGAAAAAATGTTTATTCGTGATTTTTATCTGGGTCACTCGCGTTTTGCGCGGAAATGTGGCGATTTACAGAATATACGCGATATTTTCATCTCCCGTTGCAGAGCCTTGAAACTTTGGATAATGGAAAGCCGTTCAGTTCCGCATGCAATGACGTAAAGTATGCCTGCAACGTCCTCAGAAATGCGGCAGCGTGGTCTGATAGAGTCTGTGGTGAGACTATTCCAGCAGGTTTGTATTCGAACCATGTCAGAAAAAGACTCAGCGTGAACTATCCCGTCTCAAGTGTCCTGAGTCACGACTGACATATTTTATCAATTTGTAGCACGATTTTGGCGAACGTGATATTTAAAAGCGCATAAATTTCAACTCTCGTGCATTAAATTTCGGCACCAAATGCTATGTTTAGTCTATGGCCAAGTGAAAATGAGGAAATTTGCCAAATTTAAGCGTCGCGAAAATGAAGCTGTTAACAGTATATATTATATACTTAGTATTCCACTTTTCAGATGGTTCCGTTTTCACCTACACGAGATATGAACCATTTGGTGTGGTTGGCGTCATCACTCCGGTACGTCCAATTAAAACATATGACTCCCCGAATACTTATAGGCAGGTTTCGCATCCTTAGAGCTAAAATGTAATAAATGCAAAGTATGCATGTATTGTTTATCGTGGACGAATTTTGAAGATTCTATACAATTCCTCATGAGTGTGAAAGCCGACTTACGAGTGTCACCTATAACTCAAATGGCGCTGGACTTTATCAAGGCAAAGTTGCTAAAGCAACCTATATGTCGACGCACACGTCCACTTGGTAACACATTTCACTGTGTCGACGCACGCTACTTCGCGACAGGTATGATGTAGTTCGCAGCAATTTTTCAGCAAGACGCGTCATCGTTTTTACGAGAAATTTTCGTAGGCACTGGTCAAGAAGCCACCGAACGGATGACGTTTTCATTTATAGACTTGTATGTATTTGGAGGTATTTTGTAAGAAGTCTTTCATTTCGAAACACATTTTTTGGCGGGAGGTGATATTCCAGTTGGATGTGTTTTGGTGGCTTCCAAACAGTGCGTGTTGATTATTCCTTTATTGTTGCACCGTGCGTTACTATTATTTCAGTGGAACTTTCCTTTTATGATCGCCGCTATGTCTGCGTATGCCCTTGCCGTTGGGAATGTACTCGTGGTTAAACCGGCGGAACAGACCCCCCTCACAACTATCTATCTTGGAAAGCTGGCCCAGGAAGTAAGTAATAGTTAAGAAGTCGGCCCTGCTTTCAGACAGCGTGAGTCAGTAGGCCTATGTGCGGGGATCCGAGAAAGCTTCGGAGGGAATGGGAGTATGGGAGTGCAGCGTTGAGCCTACGGATGGGGCACAAAGAACGGGTCGATCCGTTATTGTTGAATGGCATGGTCGACATCAACCCGGCGAATTAAAGCACATTGTACCGATACGGTTTACACTGATCTCGTCTTACAATATTCGTTGCTCCAACCTGTTCAAAAATTACTTTGATTCTGAATTAGTTTGACATTCCTTTTCCTTTCAGGCCGGCTTCCCGCCCGGTGTCTTCAACGTCGTTCCAGGATACGGCCCAACTGCTGGCCACGCCATCAGTTCTCATCCTGACATCAGAATGGTGGCCTTCACGGGATCCACCGTGGTCAGTTATTTTCAAAATAGTCTTAATTCCAGTAGAACAGCTTGTCTCCGGACATGCCTACACACCCAATTTCTCTACCGTCCGTTTCTCTTATGAATGCTTGTTCTGATCACATGCGCTATCAACGTCATCTGTTTCATTCACATGTAGTCTTTAGGCCTTTCTTTATGGTTGTTAAACCAATGTAAATTCAGTTCTGATTATTTCGATGGTTACATGTGTCTTCCTTAAAAAAACTGAACCTTCTCGTGGTATATAGGTTGGACGCAAGGTGATGACTGCTGCAGCGGAAAGCAATTTGAAGAAGGTATCATTGGAACTTGGAGGCAAGAGTCCAAACGTCATCTTTCCGGACGTCAACAGTAAGTGGCAGTTCTTCCAATCTGTACACCCCTTTACTTTAATACCGTTGTCGTTACTCAGCAAGCAGAGCTTCCGTTCTGGCAAATAGTTTGCCCTACACTAAACAAGCAGACGGTTAACTGCATGCGCTGCTTCACACAGCAAGCAGGGCGCTCTTCGATTCTCCAAAATGGTCACTAACAAAAATTGTCATGGTAGCCTTTTCATGTTATTAATACCTACGTAGACTTCAGAGACAACTGCTGTACCAGATCTTAATTATTCCTTTTTGTAGTTGACGAAGCAGTAGCTTACGCCTCTGAAGCAATCATGTTCAACATGGGTCAGTGTTGCATTGCTGGATCCAGGACGTTCGTCCATGAAGACATCTATGACGAATTTGTCCGCAAGTGTGTCGAATACGTCAAGAAAACGAAAATTGTTGGCGATCCTTTCAAGTCTGGAATCAACCAGGGACCTTTAGTAAGTAAAGAAGCTGGAGCGACTCCTTTGTATGACCCACTCCTTTGTATGAGTAACAGATTCAACATATTTTCATAGTCAACCAGTTCGTCCATCCCATTCCCAAGCCTTTTACAATATTCGAATTGCGCATTGCGGTCATCGTCTGTTTTGATTAGTTATTGTCAGTTATGGATCTAAGATCGAATAAGAAGTCTTATATATGTGATGCAGAACTAGTTTGGAAATATCTGCAAGGTCTCGAGGAGGAACATTTTATAACCATTAGTGGGTCGAAAATTGCGCATGATGAATATGATAGTCTTTTTTTGAAGGTCAATTCCGTGCAGTTCGAGAAGGTACTTGGATACATGAAGGCAGGCCCAGCCGAGGGCGCCAAGCTGCAGTGTGGAGGAGCGCGCCACGGAACAAAGGGATATTTCATTCAGCCTACTATCTTCTCAGATGTCACCAATGATATGAGCATTGCCAGGGAAGAGGTTAGTAGTGGAAAGGGAACACTGTGGCGAGGGCCATGTAGCATGGCCCAGATCAAGCCTCTGAAAACGTCCAAGGCCATCTCTTTAAAAACGTTCAGATGCTAACATTTGAATTCACGTTCTGTGATATGACAGTGAGGTTTATAGGATGACAGATTATCTTCTTTTAAGACACATGTGTCACATTTGTATGTAGGGAATATCCAGGAAGAAGATCTTAATTTCAATAGCCCATTAGATTCTAAGCATATCAATTATAGGGCAATGACTACCAGGGATGCTGAATTGTTTATTTCCAGATCTTTGGCCCTGTCCAGTGTATCTTGAAGTTCAAGACCATGGATGAGGTGATCGAGATGGCCAATGACACATCTTATGGTCTTGCGGCTGCCGTTTTCACCAAGGACCTCAACACTGCCATTACTGTTGCTAATTCGTTAGAGGCTGGGACAGTGTGGTAGGTTTTCATCCTATATATCATCAGTCATATATGATCAAGTGTCATTTCACCTTTTTTGGCTCTTGAACTACACAGTTTTCATAAGGAACATTTTATCTAAGATTTCGTACAGAATATACTTCACACAGATCGGAATCTGGCGGCCTCATAAAATCATTACAAACCGTCACCACCAGTTGTAAACATGTTGCCAATGGGAAAAACAGATGATGAGCAGTGGCTGAGGCATCTTCTCTTGTTCCATTGCATCATTCTGTGGAAATCAGGGGTGAATGTTCGCTTTTCCATGCAGTCCTCAAACAATGCCTTTGCGAAGAAGGTAAACCAAGCTAAGTAGAAATGACAGGATAAAGGAACGTGCCTCATGGTGGAAATGCCTAGTGTATTTTCTTATTTATGCAGGGTAAACCAGTATTTCGGTGGCACCAGTGGAGCACCTTTTGGAGGATACAAGCAGTCTGGCATTGGCCGACAGGGGTAAGCTGGCGCAAGTTTTTGTTCAACATAAAAAATTATGTTTTTCTGCAGTGGTGCGTTACTGGTAAAGAACTTCATAAGTTGAAAGAGAAGACGCAACACTGTAAACACAGTTGGTCATTTTGACAAATTCAGGTGTTTCAAGATTGAAATGCGAATATGGTATCCTCACTTGGCCAAAAATCATGGAGTGACTGGACCGCAATAGGCCCATTTGTCACCCCGCATTATCGAACCGATCAGTCGCTGATCGACGAGATGTACCAACAACAAAACCATTTTTTTTTCTCATTTCAGAGGGAAGGTTGGCGTTGAGGAATACTGTGAAATTAAAACGGTGAGCTGATGATCCGATTTAGGTAGTCTTTATTTTGAACAATTTACTGCAAAATTCGTTTGGAACATCAGGTTGAAATCCGGACTGTTGACGTCCGTCTGTATAGAGGTCATCCTGAGGAAATAAGGCATTACTGTTCGCTTCACCGGTGCAGGGCCGGAGAACCGAACATTAGCCCCTTCTTTACACAGGATGTCCAGAGGTGTATATGCGCACGTCAAGAAGGGGAGTCAGTGTGCATGAGAAAGTGGTTTGTTCATTATTAAACTAACTGACTTTTTTTCAGGTTTCAATCAAGTTGCCGGTTAAGAACTCTTAAGATGGATCGAGAAAATTGGATCGTGGACTTCGCTGAAACCGATAAAGGATAATTTTTACTTGTCGTCTAATAACGCCAGGCACTGATTATTGCCGGTACTTTCACTGCCGTCGCCCACCCACTTAAAAGCTGGCTGGCAAATTAGTCTGTCATCAATACTTACCTAAATTAATAATCCGGGTACATGTGATTAAGTGTATAAGGTCCGCGATTCCGAGAAACTGCAATACATATCAGTCGCACACCCTTGGCAATGTTCTTCGATGAGCGCCTGACATCGCCAGCCTCTGATTGTTGCAGGACTTCAGCTTCATGACTATTCCTCGCTGACTATTAATTTGTCCGGGAAAAGGGACTGATTATTGGTTAACTTTGTGTATGATTATGAAATAAAGAAACTTCATAAACAGCTTTTGATAATCGTTAACCTTCTTAGCTTACCAAAATAAGCCCATTCAAGAAACTATACATGTATAAAGACAAAAATAAATATCGTTAGTAAATCGTTAGTCGTTACATGATGAACCAATGGCGTGATGATATATAAAGATGACAATGTTAAGTGTAGTTACTTCTGATACGGCACCAGCTCAACTCCCAAGAACTAACGAAGACACAACAGTGAATCAGATGGCAGCACTACATACTGAGGGACGCTGCCCGAAGGTTGGAAGATGAAAACGAGCTGAATCTGAAAGCCCTCCCCCAGTGCCAAATTATGGGTTTTTCGGACATCTTACATCCTGACATAATCAGTGGTTTTAAATATAGGCCTACTCCGCCTCTCGATATTTCAAACTTTAGTATACGAGGTAGGAGTTTCAAAAACGATTAACAACACACCCCTATGGCAGTATCTAAAACCACATACCACCACATACCACATACCCACACACCCACATACCCACATGCCAATTTTTTCCAGGTGGGGCAATCCAATGACGGTTGAAGCTTTTTCTTCACAACTATTGTTAGAGGAAAATCTGTCGATCTTTCGACCTTAGAGGGCGCCACCACCAGTAACTTATGTTAAAGGGGAAGTCTGTTGTTAAAGGGGACATTTTTCGATATTCCTGCCAAATGGGAATAATCTGTCGATAGAAAGGGGGATATGGTGATAATTGAATCCTAGAAGGCGCCACCGTCATTTTCTAGTGTTAAAGGGAAATCTGTCGATATTTCAACCGTCATTGGATTGCCCCACCTGGAAAAAATTGGCATGTGGGTATGTGGGTATGTGGTATGTGATATGTGGTTTAAGATACGGCCCACCCCAATATAGCTACTGACAAAACAGAAATAATGATAAAACGATCACCTCTGCATCCTGGCACCAGTTGCGCCTCTCCGGAGGTATGAGTAGGCCTATCAAAGATGCTTCTTTGCGGTTCTTAAAGTATTGCCTGCGATTCAACTCAGCAATTCGCCGTGCTCGATGACCACCCTTTTAGATGGTATAGGCCTAATAAAGCCTACCAGTAATCAGTGGATAATAAGTCTACTAAACAGTATTTCACCATCTTCATGATCCTGCTTAACTATAATTGTTACTAGCATTGTCCCCGTGGCGCAGGCAGGTTCAAATGGGCTATACCTTGAATAGATTGAATTGCAATGAAAATCTAATGCAATATCACTTGGCTTCTGTGAGTGGTAAGGAGAATTGACAGTGTCCGATTAAAAATCCCTCATTACTGCTCCGCTGAAGTTAATTACCGAATATAAACATAACGTTGCATCAGGATAAAATATCACCTGCAAACGTGCAAAATTTCGAGACGAAACACTACCCCCAAATGGCACTTTATCGAGCCGCCTTATAGTATTATGATATAGATACCTAGAAGCTTATGTTGTACAGAATCATGATGAAATATATACGAGCAGACGACTCGAAACGCGGGATTCCCAATATCATACGTCACGAGATAGATATCAATTACATCGCAGCGCCATCTATCAAAATGATAGTACAACTCGTCTATCGTACACCTTTTTTCACGTTAAGGCCAACCACGTCATTATCACCGTATCTCCGCATTTGACCGATTTCCAGTAATGCCCTTTTTTAGATGAATGAGTTCATCTCTGGGATTTTACTCTGAGAGCTTGAAGAATATCGGGAAACTGGCTGTATCACCAGAGACTCTGACCTGAACTGTCATTTTGTATGTGATAGATAGCGGTATACTTTGTATGCTGTAGCGTGTGCTGTACATTTACATGTATCAAACTGCTGGTATATGACTACTCACTGATAGGTGGCTTTTACCTTAACTTATCATTAATTGATTATCAGGCAAACTTGACCTTAAGTCCTGTCTGTGTGCTATTGGCCTATTACTGAGAAATTACTCATGAACTGGGACAGAGCCACATGGAATGACGACATGAGTTGGTAATTAAATTTAAGATTTATATATTTACTAGTACAAATTGACTGTGATCCGAAACAACTAATTTTGACTTCAGCTGCTGACAGCCAACTTGTCTTCATCAACTTTGAGGTGTCTTCCAAATTTGTTTTAAGAATAATTAGAAGCGATAATTAGGGAAATATGGTTCAGTCATGGCGAGGAATTCTAACGCAGGGTCTTTTGATTCTGAATTTGATTCTGGGAAGCTTTGCTGATGTCTTCTTGAATCAGTGGGCAGTGGAAGTACCAGGAGGGCACGGAGCTGCTGACGCATTGGCAAATGAATTGGGATTTATCAACAAGGGCCAGGTTAGTATCGATCTTTTTCAAGCAATTATTTTCATGATGCTGTGGAACCTCTTTTACTAGTGGACACCTCTCTTAGCAGGGCACCTCCCTAGGTACAGTAGTTTTGGTCCTGAGTGGGTCTTTTATATGAAGTGCTTAGATTTTGTCCAGCCACACCCCAACCTGACATTAATTTACCATCAAGCATGTAGTGGTGTTTTCTATCGCCATCCTGTCAAGTATTACTATTTTTGCATTTGTAAGTTAAAGTTTCAAGAAATATTTTTTATGCATTTTTGTCTTCTTTCTCAAGACTCAATGATGGGAATAGTTATTAGGCTCGAAGCCTCCAAAGTTGTTAGTGAGTCCAAGCAAAGGCAAAAGTTGTACATAATAAAACACAAAAAGAGAACAACCTAGCTAATTCCTAATTTAGAAAAAAACGTATTGAAGTAAAACTCTGAGTAGATTCTCAGAAGGGGAAGTTTTAGTGTGGAGACCTTTTGACTGGATGCAATAAAACATAAATTTTTATAAGAAAAATTCTTGAGTAGATTCTAACAAGGGGAAGTTTTAGTATGGGGATGTTTTTAACCGGATGGCATATGAATGAAGAAGCTATCAAAAAGGTATTCCCGGGAAATCCCAGGCAAAATAAGTTACGTTTAAACTGTTCAAGTGTCATTATTATCAAGGTAAAACAAACATCCTTGTTTTTGTTGTGCTCTTCAAACCCTACCAGGAATCCTTTTAATCTTTTTGGTAATACATGTAAAAAGTTAATAAAAAAACCTTATGATGGCTGTAGTTCCTGGTCAATTCAAGGAAAATTCAAATAAGCAATTCTTATTGAGGTCATACTACAACATCAGATATTAGTCAGATTAAGGCTATGTGTAATGGAAATATTTTGGTGCCTTAACTAAAAAAAACAGGCTACTTGTATATAAAAGATATTTTGTCTCTTGCTTTTACCTCTCATTTTGATAATTTTTTGCCCATTGAAATGACAATTGGACATGTCTTCTAAATGACTCTATTGCTCTCCTGAGAAGAATTTAGTCAGAGTTCCAACAGTGCCTCCTGTTCAGTGTGCCTGCATAGTAGATAGTTTTATTTTGTAGTATCTCATAACATCATTTGATTACTCCTCACCATTAACATACCAAAGATTGCTACCACTGTTTAAGAAATCTTAAAACAATTATGTCTGCAACATAGACTTTTTTTTATCATAATTGGTGTACTTCAAATTTGTATCAAAGTGGGGAATTGGGTCTAGGCCTTATTTCACCTACTTACTGTACTGTATGCTGTAGACAATGCTGAGCAAATGAAATTAGGCCACACGTAAAATAACGCAATTTCAATTTTTTCTCAGCACTCTGCCCTAAAAACTTGGACAGTGATTTTACTGGACTTGCCTATTTAAAAAACAATTAACATTTCTGTAAACATCCCTGATGTGATTCAACATAATTATAGGATGCAGAGGTCAGCCTCGACCTCCTAATTACACCATGTAGAGGACATGATCAGGACAGCATAAGCCGCACTTACACCACCTGAAAATGGACCACCAATCTTGGTTCGGGAACCAATGCGGCACCATCGAAAATCCACCAAGCGCTTACACCAGCGCTGCAGCTAGTTATAAAATCCGGCTACAGATGGCGCGCAAACAATAAATTGCATGCAGAGAAAGCGCCATTTCGAAAGCGCCGCCTGGAGCCGAACCATCTTACTAGCTAATTGCCGATCCATTTGCGCGTACACCACGACAAAGCCGAGCTTTTAACAAGCCGGGCGAATTTGGACCATCAAGCTTGGTGGGACAAATTCGCTCGGCAATTTGTATCGGCAATGGATTGCCGAACCAATTTGTCGCGGCAATGTGGTGGTGTAAGTGCAATTGGTCCACCAATATTTCGTGGTGTAAGCGCAGCTATAGAGTTCTTCTATTTTCGGATGACCCTCCATCTATCTTGTGAATTGGCAGCTTATTCAACATGTCCAGTGATCATTAGAATGATAATTTGTCCACCTGGCTTTGGAGCTTGGCTGAGTGTTATTAGAGCATGGAAGGAGAGATATCATAGGAAATCGATTACACTGAAGATGATGGTCTTTAGTTCCAGGGAACCGATGATTGTGACCCTAAACGATGGATAACATGATAGAGTTAATATCTTTTATACTCCTTTGATTCTGTTGGAAAAAGCCGGTCTTTGAAACCCTCTCCTTCAGCATCACGTAACTCGATTCCGCTCATCAAATCAGTATGCGCATTGTATCCATCTTCATTGCGTTCGGATTAACCCAAGAGGAATGTTACTTTTTGCTTAACGGAGGTAATTACGTCTTCATTGTAACATGCATCGATCTTTGATGGTTGGACTGGTGAGCTTGCAGTGCAGTCATGTATATATAGACTATGGTGTCGTGTACATAGATTTTTTAAACTGGTCGAAGACCAATCAATGACTGGGTTACAATGCACTGTCCATCATACTTGTAAGCCGCAATGCATCCCAATGCGAAAGCATCATGAGAAGGATCTTTTTTCGATACATCATGATAGCCGAGGCTGACAGACTGCATAGGTATTTATAGAGAAAAAACAGCAAGGAAATTCCGCATATTTTATTCAAAATACTTTTTATGTTGAGTGTAAATACATGGTTTGGGAGATACTTCTGGACAGGTCTGTAACTGAAGCAACAATAAATCAATAACATGGATACCAGACAGATATTTTCCCTCTTATTGATAAATTGCATCATATTGGCCGTCAATATTCACTCTTCCTCTGCAATCAATTAGTAGAACTATTACAGGATGAGAAAAATGATGCTTTCCTCTGACTGATACTATGTCTCTTCCTGCACTCAGCAAAGTTTCCGGACAGGATGAATAACATTCTAGAACGGGCAAGTTAAAATCAAAGACTGTTTCTTTTTCGAACTCTCACATGAAATCATATTCAGTTTTTATTGTTACGAGACATCGGAGTTGACACATTTCAACTTGTCGAAGGGGAACTACATCTGTATAGGACAATTAACCTCAGGAAATTAAACTTCCTTCACTAACGTGCAATCAGCACGTGCTGTATGTGAAATGTATTGAAGTGATGTTGAAATCTAAAAAAATCGGGCAGGTTTTTTTGGTCTTATATTGTCCTGGTGCCAGAATGTGTTCATTGATTGCATGTTTGAGGGGGATGTTGGTTTTAATTGCTGCCATGTAGCTTTCAGACCTTTAGCTTTAGTGTGACTTCATACGTGCAGTTTTAGGGGTGTCTATACCGTAGGAATTCGCAAAACTGTCAAAATGTGGTCAAATATCACCTCATATCGACATTGCTTTGCATTACTTTAAATCACGTACCCCTCTATGACTTTTTCCCTTCAGATTGGGTCCATCGAGAACCATTATGAGTTTCTTCACCACGGTATTGAGAAACGGTCCACATCATCCAGCCACCATCACCATCAAGCCTTAGTCACACACCCACAGGTAGGTCATCTTTTTAAATCTGTTTGTTATATCAATAGCTGCGAAAATGTGGTGGTTTGCCATCTTTGCATCTGTTTTGTGGGAAGAGAAACATGCTAGAGAAACTAGCAGTTATAAGAGTGTAGCTTGGTAGAGATACGATACATTTTGTCATCCTTTTTGATACCGATAGTTAAACCCTACTATACTCAGATACTTTGTGATTTACCATTGTTTCTTATAACCAAATTTAATTCTTTATTGACTAAAATCATGCACGGAGGCAAGAGCAGCAATATTTAATAATAACATGACCTGCAAACTACATAACTGTATAAAATATAAATTTAGGGATACTAAAAAGAGGTAAGAGAAAAGCAATGTTATGTATATTGATTGCATTTACCTTGCTCATCATGTGTGGGCATAGACGTAGTATGATGTAAAATTTTGTTGATGAAATAAATTGACTTGCATGAAATCATGACAAAAGGATGAAAGTATATAAGGAAACCTGATGTCTGTGCATCTTCCCTGCTTTGAGTGGGTTCGAATAGGTGAGGTTGATGATTTCTGGTGGAGTGCTGCTTTGATATGATTTTTCTAGTACTATAAGAGGCAAAGACAATTGTCATGCACGCTTCATCATCAAATGGCTAAAATTACTGAGCCTCCACCTCCGTATCAACAACATATTCCCATTAGGCGATCTGTAAAACGACCATGAAATTTAGCCAGATTGTTGCTATAGAATGACACTGATTTGCATCTTATCATCGTGATAATTGAAATATCTATCTCTCGGACAAGATCAGTACTTGTCATTATCTCTGACTGTCAATTTCCAGTTGATTTTTGGATAACATTTTAAGGTGCCACACAAATCACAGAGCACTACAACAGAAGAGCAGCTTTGAGAAAACATCTGAAATTAATTCAGATTAGTCTTCAGTTTGCTGAGTTCACTGACTTCATCAAAGCAAATAATTTTTTCACACAGCCTCTGTGAAATATGCATTCCCCTGGGGTTGTCAATATTTCATTATTGTATATGTACACATTCCCTGGCGGAGGCTGCACAATGATGCTTTTCAAGTCCAATTTCAAGAGCGTTGGCGCAGCTGGAAAATGTACAAATATTGCATTGCTTCTCTAGCTGGATATTTAGCGGCGAAAATTGAATTTCGTTCTGTCACAAGATGTTTTATAAAATCAATCATTCATATTGTTAGAAAAATATACTCTTGCAGAGGAGTCAGTAACATGTAGCTGTAATAAAACAGTGACGTTTTTGAAATGCTATACGAAAAACGTAATACCTATTTCTTAAAGGCAAAATAAGAGGCCTGACCCTTGGTATACCTATTGATCATGTCATTTGGGTCAGGATTTGTCCCAAATCTCACATGCCTATCAGGTGTTATTTCTTTTTCAAATTTCCAACGTAGTGTGCACCAGGAAGTCAGGATAAAAGAAGGCAACTTGACTTGAACCAATGTAGAATAGGCATGGTGTTTCCCTTGTGTCAGCTTTTGATCAGGGGCAAAAATTGCATCTTGACATTTCAGTTTGCTGGTTATGCAGTGGTACATGTTTATGACATGGCAACAGCATGTCAGGTCCTAGGTTGGGAATCGACAATAGATCTTATGAAATCCCTGGGCTTCTTGACATCGACAATATACTCTTGACGTTCGCCGAGATGTAATCTCGTACCCGTTGCATTGTTTCTTCTCAAATTGGATATTGATCACCAATATCTTGGATGTACTTCTCCAATATCTTCAATATCTTTATCACAAAAGCTGTTATGGAGGTGTTGTTCCTGGGGACTCGAAGCTAGGGAGTGGAGATTCTGAATTATTTCATCTAAAAATTGTCTATACTTTTTCTTTGGCCTGTGGCTTTCCTGGCGGCACTTGGCTCTGTAACGGAGTCTTTGCTCTTGGCTCTTGGCTCTTGGCTCTCAGTCAGATTAGAGTGTCCCAGATTTGCCCTCGCCAATCGAACAATCCCCAATGTAACTATATCTGATTGTGGCAGGTGATATCCGATTGTGGCAGCTTTGAGCTATGGTGTCTGCCATTTCACCCGATATGTTTGTACATTATGGCCTGACAGCAGATCAGTTGGAAGAACCATGATAGGTCTTGGCAAGCTCATCTTAAAGGAGGTTTTGGCAAAGTGACCATGTTGTTACAAAGAATGCTCTTTGCCATAAAGGTGTCCTTTACTCAGTTGGAAAGGTATAGGGCCTTAATCCATTACAGGTCATGAAATTGATAAAACGTGTGTTTAGAGAAAGATGATAGAAGTAAAAACACTCCTCCTCCTTTAACCAAGATTTAGTATGTGCTGTTGGCTCCTGGAAGCCTTCACAGTTATGCTCTACATCCTTGTATGCTACATTGATTCCATTGATTCGAAAAATGGAGGATTAGGGGTTCTTGTGCTCCATGCAAACTGTCACTTGTAGATATTTTTGCAAGAAAAGCTTTTAGTCTGATTGCCATGTTAGCGGATTATAACCTGGTCCATGCAGCTAGGGATGATACGTTGACCAGCTTGATTGTCCTTGAGACTGAGGCCATACCAGCATGGGTAGCGCTAATCTAGCCAGATGGTCAGTGATTTTGCAAAATCTGCAAATGTCATCGCGGGATTCGTTCCCATCTTGCTTGTGGATAATTACAGATAAGCTCTTTAATAAGAAACAAATTGATATCGTACAGTCCAAGGCCAACCCAGGTTTTTTTTCTGTTGATTGATTTGCTTGCACACTGCATGATTTCTCATCTGACTTGGGGGAAATTTATGAAAAAATTACTTCCTCTGTTTTTTCAACCATTGCCATTGTCATGCCAGTTGTTGGTCCGCCTTGGTGACATTTCTTGATTAATGCAGTGTTATCTTCCTGCAGTGACTTCAAAATGCGATCAATGCGCTATGCCCAATCTGGTTCATAGGAAGTGACAAGCTTATGATTTCACTCCTATACATGAAGGCTGACCGAGAGAAAAAATGATTTCATGGCTCGGGAAGACTCATAAGGTCTCTGTGTAGACTTATACTGGTAAAACTTATAGGCTGTTTCCTATTCTGTTGCCTCAGCGTTGAAATCTACAAGATAGTGCCGAGTTGAGCCAACACTGGCATTTGTCTCTAAAGCCTTGCTGGACAAGACCAATGAAAACACTGTACCTTCAGCATCATAGACTCGCTTGGTTGAGTGGCAATTTTTGCAATGATGAATTCTGTGAAAAGAGTAGAGTTTCTCCGCAGAATAGGCAAGGGAAGCCACAAATATTTGGACTGTCATCAGTGACAGCAGGCAAGCAAATATTTCAGCATAGTAATGTTGTGACTTGTACAAGTCGATTCAGTGTCCTCAAAGGAGTATTCTATCATATCATTTTAATGGTGCTATTTATTACTGCTGTAATTGACAACTTGATTGCAACCTCAGGGTCAGCTTCAATGAAATGCCTGGCAAAGTACGGCAATCAACTGCTCATGCTTATATCTCAAGTTGAGAGATCCAGGCATTTTTAAGAAAGGAGTGATTGCTCTCCCACATGATACTCCACTATGTCTGAAATCTTCCTATGATATATGGAATAATTATCTCCCACAGACCGCAATATCTGCTTTTAGCATATTAGATATGTACAGTCATGTCTTTTAGAAAAAGTGACTGCGTGCCCAATAATAATAACAGTGACACCATATTCAGCCATCCTGAACTTCCTTCAGCCATGTTCCTGACTTCAAAGGTCGAGGTTACCAATACAGTTGAAACCATGAAAACTCACCATTTAGCTACAGTGTTTAGGGGGATGAACATGGCAGATCCGCTATGTCCTGATGTGTAGGTTCAGGGAGTGGGTCACTACATTGCAGATGAAAAGCCAGTTTCCTTTTAGTTGTAAAGGGGAGGAGAGAGCCATTTGACTGCATTTTAAAAGCAAAGGTCGCACTTGCCAAGATTAGCATTCTGGAAACTTATCAAGAAAGAGAGGTTGATGAATGCCCTTCTACATGTCCAGCCTACAAACATGGTCAAGGAGAAAGCTGGTTGCCCGATCTGCTTACCGCAGTAGATGGGATGGTCCTAATCTTGCTGTGATGGGTAATTACTCAGATGCCCTTTGGACGAGCAGCTTCGAAGAATTCAGGCTCATCATTATCAACCATAACATGTCTCAGTTCTTAAAGGTTAGCAAGCTGGATAAAGAGCCAGGGAGTATGCTAGGAACATCATTCTTGAAAATATCAAGAGGGAGAAATTTGATATGAATAATACTCTCCAATATGGTGTAATAGCCAAGGATGGGAAAGTTTAGGACCTAATTTGCTTTCATCAGTATCCTGGTCTTGCTCCCTTAGATGATCTTTGGCTTAACATGTAAGACAGGTTCTCAACGACCATAACAACGTCTCTTGCTTCAAATGTTGCGGTCGGTGAGCTGGTCACCAGAAAGGTTGATGAAGAGCAACAGCCTCTTAGTTGTCATGGAAAAACAAAGGACACTTGGGCTAACGATGGCTAAGATCATCTTTATCGTTGGAAATCTCCTCATCGATTGAAGCGCTTTTGTTCATGAGAGTGGTTCGTGAAAAAGTTTGTTTCCGTTTGCATCTTGAGGGGTTTCTGAGAAGAAGGTAAGCCTTAGAAGTGAGCTGCTGATGACAAGACGGATAATCCGTTTTTTAAATACGAATAAGTTGATTTAAAAGTCCTATTACTGGGTCTTGCGTGATGTAATCATTTTAATACGATATCAATTTGTACTGCCGTGCAGCCTGTCCTCTGATATGCTGGATAAACTGGTTGTTTACTTAAATGTTAAGAGCTCACTTGGGTGTGGGGTGCATTTGCAAAACACCATATATGAAAAAAAGTCTGTTGCCAACGTAACTGTGTACATTTGCTGTTTGTCTCCAAAGACGACGTCAAACATTGTCTGCAGCTTGACGTCATAACATAATCTTTTTGGAACATTAATTGTTTTAAGTCTTGTTTGACATTGAGTCTGTTAGTGTTGTGACGTCATCTCTCCATTCATTTAGCTCTAAATTGGTGCTGAGTGCTAATGGCTTCAGGTCTTCGGAAACAAATCTGTAATCGGCTTATATGATAAATGGAAAAATTAGCTCCTTACCCATTGTTTTCTTTGATACTCGTCCAATATATACAGTGATCCTTTGGGATCGAATGATTGATCAAAGTGATTTTTCTCATCCACATGTCTGTTTCTGTAAATATCAATTTGATATTCTTGGGTGCCGTGCTCATCTTTCAAATAGATAAGAGGTACTGTAGATCAATTTGTTATCACAACATGTTTTCGTCATTTTCACAGCAGCAGCAAACCCCTGTTTAAAAGTTGTGGTATAAATCATTGCAGCAAATATTTTCTCAATCCCTGCCAATGTTGGCCAAGAAAAGGGCTGGGCATATATCTGTTCCTAGGAATTGGCTATCTGTATTTTTAATCGGTTTCAGACAATCTCAGATCTATGCTGGAGAAAACGCTGAACTAATTTTGTGTCCATTGATTGCGCCCGGTAATGGTGTGACACATCACATTGATGATTTATGTGCTCATCCTTGGTTATCAATCCTGCAGACATCTCAGGGGTTGCCCCCTGACATGCATTGACAAGATAGCCATGATTACTCATATCAGAACAGGTCAATAATAAGTGGCAAGAATGTACTTCTATGTGACGGATTGTGAACAGTTACTGCTCTTAAAGGACTGACACCTACAGGACTTGGACTGAGTGATGTCGGTTGGCCTCAAGACTGGAAAGGTATCCTCATTTATGAGTCAACAGGAAACAACCAACCTCAGTGTTCTTCTGGACCAAAGTCGGTGTCCTTGTTCAGAAGACCTCCTTTGATAGAAAGGCTATGGACACCCACTTAGTATAAGCCTACTTGAAATAAGTCTAATATTACATGAATTTCCAACTGTGAAAGGTATCAGCTGGATTGAAAGTGGGACATTCCATGTTGTCAGTTATTAGGAAAGCATATCTCAACATTCATGTACATTGATGCCAAAGTTATTGTCTGGGTTAATTTTGTTAATGTTGGCAATCTACTCTCTACAATACAAAATGATTAGACAATGCGAACATGGCATGCCAGCTATTTCATCATATGCTGATAGATACCAACTGGTATGACCTATTCAGCTTTCTACCTGTGCTGGAAAATCTGACAAATGCTACAATAGCTGTTTCCAGTAAAGTTATTGATTACATGCTCACCGTACATTAGTTGATTTGCAACATGATGAGAGATTGGTCCCAACTCATCAGCAACATCATCAGTTTCAGTGGGGTTTCCTCGTTCCAAGTCGTCAAGACGAGCTGGCAAACAACTTGCAGGTCTTCAAGTCGTAAGAGCTTTTAGACTTTGATTTACTCTACTCGCATTTCCCACCATAGAGTGTTGAAAATATCTTAACCGCAGATGCGCATCACAATTTCTGAGACTGACTCCACATTCCCCTTTTCTGGTTCATGGGAGTCGGGGCGTATATCTTATTCTTAACCACCCTATTGTTAAATTCACCTACTGAGAGATTCCAAATCTGTTGAAAAGTATTTTCAGTTTTTCATTGCGGATGCCGATGATTTGATGGTTGATCTTGTAAAAAAGATTTAATTCACTCCTGCTGGGTTAAGCTTTTATTTGCAAGACAAGATTAGATTGTTGAAACTTTTCTGCACAGCTTCAATTTGGAGATATCGGCAAGAAAATTAACAAACTTTGGTTTCGAACTGGGTATTTTTAGTGAAAGAGCTACTTGATGCATGGATGCAATTAACAACCTTTTTAGAAGACACTCAGTGATTGCTAAGATGGCGAAAAGAAACCTTACTGTTTTGTTCCAATATTTCCTGTTCTTAATGGAAATTGAAGGAAATCAGGAATTCAGAAATTGTTTCCGTGAATACGTTTTTGCATTTTCTTAACATTATTATACATTTCATTTAAACGTAACATGCCTAATTCCCTCAGAATATGCACAGGAGGAATTCCGTGACAAGACTACCTGTTCTTAGAAGACTGCCATAGCAGTTCAGCTAGAAATCTGAAAAGGCAGGACACTGGCATGGCTAAAATATTCCATAAAAATGATATCTCAGATGATACTTGATGGAAATTGCCAATTTTCGAACATCCATTCTGATTTCCCTCGCCAGCAAGATAGCTCCGTCGCTATAAAGCAATCCTTTATTCAGATGGCGAATTCATTTCCTTCTTTATTGACTCTGCCTATTACCGTCATATCCCCATGCTCGTTTTGTTAGGAAAGCTTCTGAGAATAAGAACATTTACATAGTTAATTCATGCTGTTTGTCATTACGATTTAAGCGTCTCCATGCCGTGATGTGAATCTGATGTAATCCCAAATGCCAGGTGCACACTGTGAGACTTTTAAGTCGCAGGACTGCCATTCCATGAATTAGGAAGGGGTTAAAAAGAAATTAGTTTCGATCAGAACTGAACTCATGCTCCTAAATCCCAATCTATAATCATGAGTTGCTTACAGAAAATCTCTATTAACATAGACATCCAATAAAATATTTTTTCGATGCAGCCATTGCCATTTGATATTTCATCCATGGTGCAACGATCCCTATACGTTGCTAAAGGTTGTAGAACATCATCATTTTCCCGTCCAACTCTTGAACTGATGTCATCCATTGCTGTGAATGGCGGGGTTATTCTCTGAAGACCACGCTTGTCATGAATCATTCATCTCCCTGGGTAATATATTCCTCGTCAGTTTGCTCAATTGCACTCTAATTACTTGTTTCTGGGATGAAAATGGCTGATTTATCAACAGTGTGATTAAAGTGACAAGATTGTGACAATTAAGGGACCGAGTGTATCATAATGTCACATTCTCAAGGAAAGATAAGTCTATGAAACCTGCTCAAAATATGAACAAGTTTACCCCCTCTATGGACCCTTTGGTGATATACTTTTTCATGGCAATACATACTCAAATTTGCCGACTGTCAACCGCAAAAAATACACCGGTTATTTCAAATGCTTTTCATTCTTTTTTGGCCAGTTGCATCCAGTTGTGGTGGTGCATATGTCTCCAACTTGCTGTATTGAAGTGCATTTGTCAAGAAGTCCCCTTAACCAATTTCAGCTTAAGTTTAGTTTTGCATCCAGTTGTGGTGGTGCATATGTCTCCAACTTGCTGTATTGAAGTGCATTTGTCAAGAAGTCCCCTTAACCAATTTCAGCTGAAGTTAAGTTTTAATCGTATTGAAAATGCTTTCATCCCAGTGTACTTAAAAGTACACTGGGATGAAAGCGATGCATTAGTGTAATATTCAATACGATTATTTCAAACATCAATTTTTTGATAAACCATTAGAAAAGCTTATCACTAGTGCTGTTACAAGGGCTGGCAGATTCATCAGGCAGCTTAGGATTAACTGTCAAATGGACACAGAGGTCCCCAGGTTTGGCATACTAGTGGAAACATACTGAGCTCCCGGGTATACATGGGAAGCCAACAGCTGATATTAATTAAGGAGTCGATATGTTTGAAGTTGGTGTTGTTGGAAAGACAAGGGAGACTTCACAAAAGAGATGTGGCAGCCAGTGGCAAAAAAATTGTGGCTTATTACCGAGAAACCCAGGTTTAAGGTTTTAGCAACCCATACATGTAATTTTCAGAGAAAATCAACTGAGGAAGCAGCTACAAGCATGTTAAACATATCACAGCTGAGTAGAATAAAATAGTTGTCTTTGTATTGCTGCACTCTTGTTAAAAGAATATTCCAGGGATAACTTTCTTTCCATCTCCCGAATTCATCTCTTGAAGAATTCTATCCATGGCTTCAAAGTATCCTTTTTAACATCGTTTCACAAGTTCATCAAGACTATCAGCTTCAAGAAGGAATGAAAACACATAGGAAAGACATATCCTTACCAGTTGTTCTACACCAATCCAAGTTAAAAGTTGTCTGCGGAAGAGACAACGTTTAAATACCCTTTGGCGTGGCATGATATTTGAAATCGTTGATTCAAAATTTAAAACAACTCGTATTGCTAGGAGGATTGGTGGCAAGAATTTTTTATCTTAAATGTCAAATGTCTTTTTTGGTTTTATTATCGGCAGTTTTATATTGCTAAACGGTTTTAATTGCTAAGCTGTATTGGCCACTGTTCTACAAGAGGATTAAAAACAATTCTCTCAACTTCCTGAGGAAATGTTGTCAACTTGCTCAAAGGAAGATGCAAACAAAATTCTTTGTTGGTAAGCCTGTGATTTGAATGACATGCGACAATAGTTGCTTGTATGCATTGGTCATCGGTGGGCAATCAATCTGCAAGGCAATATCAAACCTGGTGATTACCTGTTTTACCCGCAGACAAGAGGTTATTTTGTCGCACATACAAGCGAATATGATAGCATTGCGTGGCGCTTGACTTACAGTTTGTTGATCCACCTGCCAAAGTGCAAGAAGACCTGAAATCTCACCTCACTTGTGTTGGTCTCCACACTTTCTTTCATGAAATAAGATGAGCTCCAAATAACCACATAAACTACCACCCGAGTCAATTTTATTCCAATCTAAAGCAATCACGACACACATTCGTCCCAAGGGAGTAGTTCCGTTCCACACCGATCTCATTCCTGAGTGCACCCTACTTGCGGTAATTACTGTGTTTTCCACCTTAGGGATACCGTCTGCAAGGCTAGTATGAAGGATTTTTCAAACGATTAGCAAATTGTGATATTGAAAAGCAATTCCAACATGGCAAGGAAGAAAACATTGCCTAAGGTTCCTTGGTGCCCGTCTTAGCCTAGATCCAGGACCCTCCCGTGGTATGGGTGTTTACAGTTCATGGCCAATATGTTTCCCAGAGAATTGATTGACAGCAATTTGAACCCGTATCAGCGTGTTCCACACTTTTTCATCGGCTATTAATTGTATTTACTTGCGGTAGCAGTCTAAACAGGATCTGTTTACCTTGTTACCATGGAAATGTGTTGACCATGGCAATTAAGATGGCTGTGATGGAGGCAAGTGTCCAGATACTCCATGGGTCCATGAGTGACAAAGCCAAAATTCTCAATGTCTTACCGACTGTTATTCTTTCTCCTTTCAGATCACCTGGGCTGAACAACAGGTCGCCAAGAAAAGAGTCAAGAGAGATTTCCGACCAAAAGGGCCCCCAATCAGTTTTAAAGATCCTCTTTATCCTAGCCAGTGGTATCTGGTAAGTATCACCTTAATTGACCTTTAAATGTGACCATTTGTTGGTTTGTCGTCGCTGCATGTTCATGATGTGTGAGTGTGGTTTTAAAACATGTTAGCTTGTGCTTGTATGCATGATTTCATCAAACTTGGTCATCCATTGATCATCAAACTTGGTCGTGAAGAGGCCTTCTGTTTTGGGTCAAGGTCACATTTGGTCATTTTGGTAACTTGCACATCCAGACATTAACTCAAGTTCTAGAACATTGTATATTCACCTAAACTTGAGCTATTTGTCACCAGCAGTATCCCAAATATATTAAAAAAGTCACAGATCTTTTCTCTTTCATCATGACATGTGTAACTCTTGACAGTTAATGGTCACTAACGTGTGGTGTCAGATCCTAGCAAAGTCTGGATAAAGGTCACAGTGGCAAATTGCTAAGGTGAACATCATTCTCATTTCCCACTCTACTATCACTAAGAAATGCTGATTAGCTCTATCTTTCAGTGTCTGAAACAACATGTTTACCTTCTTGAGGAAAACAAGGTCTTTCTGACGACACAGAATGGCCTATTAACGTTGACTGATGCAATACGGAGACTGTCATTGTCACGCAGCCTCAGATTAACCATGGGCTCTTGTACCTTTGATCCTTTGAGCGAGACTTAATCCATAGTCATTTACACTAATGTTTGTCATCGTCTTGAGATCAATTGAGTTGATCTAAGGTGTATCTACATCTTGGGGCTGTTGATGTTGCTGAGTGGGTGAGGTAAGTGGTACAATTGTAGCTCCAGTACAATCATAGACCCTATACGGTGTAGAAATGAGCGGACAGTACATTGTACACATCAAAGCACACAAAGGCTGTAGTTGTACGTGGGCTTGTATTGTACCACTTTACCTTATTTGGTGCAAAGGATGTTGCTGGTTCTGTTAAATACCAAAATAAATATGATATCGTGTTAGCGAGTTCATGTTACCAAGCTCGTTTGGTCAAGCATTGGACATTTCACTAACTTGTGTCTTGTGCTCATCGAAGTCATATCAGCGCTGTTCAAGTGTGACCTACTTTTCAGATATAAACATAGGTCAAGGTCATACAATCCTATGACAGTCATATCTCAAGAACCCATTCACTGTGTGATCTCCAAATGTATGTGTATGTCATTGATCAATCTGATCAAGGTTAAAAGTAGTGGTTGAAGCATATTGACCTTGACCTACTTTTCCAAGGTCACAGAGGTCAAACACAGTGGAACTAAAGTAATAACCATCTTCCTTTCATTGACAACAGGTGAGCACATGGCACTTGGCCATTCATTGAACCGTGCTGTCAGTAGAGTTCAAGACCCACCAGGATACTTGGATCAACAAATCCTTTTCTCTTGGTTTAATTGGAAATCGTCAAACAGGGAATGTTTACCAGGGGAGCAATGTGATCTAGAAATCGATGCAGTTAATCAAAAGGATGTCTTCTTTGTCAGGGTAAAAGATTCAGGGGAGAGAATTTGATTTGTATGTATACATCTGATAACACACAAGTAACATCTAGGGAGGCTCTAAAGATGCTGATACAAAGTGTCAAAGACAGCAGTTGTCTTCACATTCACCATTGAAATATCTGAAACCATCAATTGCTTTGCCAGTCGTCACACACGAACATGACAGTCCGGAAATTGTTGATTGCCTGAACGACATGCTGCGTGTGACAAGCTTGCCATTGTCGTTCATCAGGGAGACCTTGGGTGGAAATCATTAAAACCAATGCATGGTGCAGGTGCCTGAAAGCAGGTGTGATCTGCTATTGTGTCACTAAGCCAGGACAGACCCGTGAGAGGGCAGAGGTGCGGACACCCCCCATCTGATTTCTTTTGGTAACTGTCCCTATAAACCACCAGGGTGCCTCCTCTTTAGGGTAAAAGTTTACAATGTCTTGATAGTTTTATCAAGTCTAATTATTACTGTTTCACTTAAGCACAAATATAAGAATACACAATGTACTCTTGGGATTCCAAGTACATTAAGAGACAACCCTGTTAAAACAAATACGAGTGTCACCTTCACAGTGGGGTTCTTGCCCACAGTATAACCTTTGAAGGGTAATAGTAAACCAAAGACACTTTTCTTAGCAGAGGCTGTGGCTCAATTGCAACATCTAGATGGTGCCTTAACTTTCATCAGTGCTACGCGTAAGCAACGTGACACTTCTGGAGTCTCCTGTTGAGACGTCTTAATAAACAACACAACCCTGCCATCGTATGTTGACCTTTTCGCAATGACCGTTCATTTCCACTGTGAGAATTCGATCCCTTGACAATAGAAGCCAGCCACGGCATTAATAATCTCAAGGAAGTTTACTCTACCCTGCAGCCTGTTTACCCGCCATCCTCAGGATATTGCGCTTTCCTTATGAACAATTTTGCTGGCCGCGATGGTCAATAAATCTGTTAAAGGTTAGCTGTGTTTACAAAACTGAGCTCTTGTATGGACTAAGTATCACCCAGAACACAAAAATGTATGTTCACTAATTGGGTATGACACTTTACCTAGGGTCTCATCTATATCATTGTACCTAACCTGTGAGCATTCATTGGTTTTTGACACATTCTAGTTGCTCCAAGGTTTCAGGTTAGTGGTGCGTACCTTTAAAGACACCATTGCAAACTCTATTTACGCCGTAGTCAGGGGGGTTTCCTTTCCCCAGGAGGCGAGATAGAGATTGACCTGGTAATAAAGTTATCGTCCAATTTCATAACACCATCTACTTTTATTTCTTATAAGTCTTTGCCGTCTTGATACCTTTTTACCTGTGAACCAATTAGTTATCCATTGCTGCTTTCTTCTTCAGCTTTTTGGCGCTAAGGGCGGTTTTGATATGAATGTTGTACCAGCATGGCAGAGGGGCTATACTGGCCAGGGTGTGGTCGTCACAATCCTCGATGACGGCCTTGAGACGAATCATGATGACTTAAAGAAAAATTATGTAAGTAAATCAAAGGCTCTGTGATTCGTAGTCTCAATCAATCCACCCCAATGTAAAGATTGAGTTCAGTTTCAGAATGAATGTGACCTTCAGTGGCAAAAGTAGTCATGGTTTCATTCAAATTTAGATTTTTAGAAAAACTCACCTGCTACTTCCTCTAAATACCTGATTAACTTAGCTCTTTTCACGGTTTATGAGAAACGTAAAATAACAAATCAGAAAAAATGGTCAAACCCAACATTGTGTGGCCTGATCTTTGGATAATTACAAAACTGGTTTTTCTATGTTTTATGACGCACGCAGTCATTTGTTCCTAGGAAATCTGATATTTTTCTGAATTATTGAAGGCTCACATGACCAGGGGAGCTATGAACCTGTCGAGTTGGCAGGTGCTAGGTGAATGCAATCTCTACCCATGGTTATTCATTTTCTATCCTAATGAAGAAAAATGCGGCTACAGGTTAACATCTTCAGTATTGAGGCTGTGGGCATGCTACGTAGAATGCCAACTTGGATTGCTGATAAACTAAGCTTCTCAAATACCAAAGTTTTTCCTGAGTTTAGAGCCGACGATGTAGTGCCTCACTTATAGCTCGAACTTTTTGCCAACATCTTTTCCATCAAACACCTGTTTGTAATATGAACAATGCTTCGCTCTTCCAAAGATCATGTCAAACTTTTTGCCATCCTTACCTGGGGAAAGGAAATCCGAGACCTCTGACTGTTTTACTCAATCTTTTTCTTCTGGTTATCTCTTTTGAGCTTTGTTGGATGCCTTATGTTTAACACCATTCAATGGGATACGGCCACTGCTGTGGCGCTGACTGTCACTAGGGTATGGTGTTGTTGTGACAGAGAAACGTCAATTTTGTCTGAGTTTTGACATCTTTTCATTGCATATACCCAAGTGAATATCAATGCCACCTATTAGGATGCTGATACCCTATTGATGTTACTTGCATGGTCTAGATATTATATAATCATCCAGTCAAAATAAATCCTTCAACCTAGCCATCTTTCGTTCTTTCTTGTTATTTCTTGATTGTTTTGACTTGTTCTGGTTGGGTCAGGTGCAAGAGTCTCATTCAAAGGATCATTCAGGTGCCAAGGTGTCATTGTATGGTCAGATGTTCACTAAGGCAGATGCCAACCATGGACCACAATTGTAAAGTCATCTTTGTCTGTCTTTTCAGGATCCTCGAGCCAGTTTTGATATAAATTCAGAGGATGGTGATCCAATGCCACGATATGATTCCGGTGATGAAAACAGGTACTTTTACAGTTTTTTTTCTAGGATTATTTTTTAAATCTTGTGTCTCGCAATCCTAAGCAATGTAGGATTGGGTTTAAAGCCCCCCCCTCCGCCGAAATACTACATATAATATAGAGCAAGCGGTAGAAACTTTGTGGGTTGCAGTTTTTGGCAGTTTGGAAACTTTTATTTGTTGCTTCGTATATTTTTGGTGGCGGCTTTTGCAATCTTTTTTTTTCACTTTCTCTAGGCATGGTACCAGGTGTGCGGGAGAGGTGGCAGCACAAGCAAACAATTCAAAGTGCGGTGTCGGAATCGCCTATAATGCCAGGATCGGTGGTGGGTGTTACCTAAATTTAGTATCGAAGCACCAGGCTGAACAGGACAACATTCTAATCTCTGAAAGTTTCGTAACAGCACATTCTTTGCCAGAGCGTAGCAAGGCAAAGCACTAACAACGATTGCCTGGGGAGTCATTTTCACAGCACAGCAATGACAGATGTTTTAAGGTGTTGAATTTGCTTCCCATGTGGACATGTATACATATTGTAGCTTTCCTAGACTGTCTATAATGATTTATTGATGGTTGATTATAATCTTCCCAAATTTTCATACAGGTGTAAGAATGTTAGACGGTGATGTTAGCGACATTGTTGAGGCCAGGTCTCTTAGCCTTCAGCCAGATTACATCGATATCTACTCGGCCAGCTGGGGGCCTGATGACAATGGGATGGTAGTGGACGGACCAGCTAAGTTGGCAAAGCAAGCGTTCTTAGATGGTGTAACAAAGGTAAGAAGGATTAGCTTTGTAGCTGTAGCTTGGCCCCTGTTGTTCAAAACAAGCTAGCTCACTAACTTGATGTTAACTTTGATTTGGTGTTATCTCACTCAGTTGTGCCAAGTAAACTTAAAGTCAACTCGAAGTAAACGTCAAGTTACAGACTCATCTATTTTGAAAGACTGAACTGGGCCCAGAAAGCGGTCTTCACAAGCTGTCCAACGTATTAAGTCTACTGCCACTTGAACGTTTTAGCATGGCGAACATTTCACAGTTTGCAGTGTTCAATTCTCCTTGTTTTCACTGCAGGGTCGGAACAACAAAGGCTCAATCTTTGTGTGGGCGTCGGGCAATGGAGGAAGCAGTCACGACTCCTGTAACTGTGATGGCTACACGAACAGCATCTACACCCTATCTATAAGCAGCGTCTCGGAGATGAACAAAGAACCATGGTATCTGGAAGAATGTTCATCGACGTTGGCGTCGACTTACAGTAGCGGCGACACCTACAAAGAGAAGCAGATCGTGACGACTGATTTACATAATGGTTGTACGGAGTCACATACTGGCACGTCCGCCTCCGCACCTTTGGCGGCTGCGATATGCGCCCTGGCACTTGAGGCAAAGTAAGTCCAGTTAGGGAATAAGTTGAAGATAGAGTTGCTGGGGCCTGATTTTTGTACGTCTCATATTAAAGCCTTCAGTTACTTTTAGTAACCATGTGTGTCTAGTTATACTCCAAAGCCACCATCCCATGGGCTCTCTTTCTGCATCAGTGTAGGTTGTGCCAGGAATGCTCCTGCATTTAGTGAGGATTGTGCAAGTAAAGTTTCGATAAAATTCCTGCATTTACTAGAGGTTGTGACAAAAATGTAATGACATACTCTTACATTTCAGTCCGGATATGACTTGGCGTGACATGCAGTACATAACATTAATGACAGCTCGACCTCAACCAATGGCTGCCGACCCTAACTGGGTCACAAATGGGCTTGGAAGAAAAGGTAATTAGACAAATTAACAGTTTACCCAAAGAAACTCTGAGAGTCGGTGTCATGGCTTGGTGATGAGCTAACAAGCAAAAAAGGCAACGTGTTTTGATATCAATTCTGACTACATGTATTTGAAAAATGTCTGTGTCCCATACACCAGCTGAACAAAGAAAAATCTTTTTCAATGCCTTTTTCAGTTAGTTTGAAGTATGGTTATGGTCTGATGGATGCTGACGCCATGGTCCGTATGGCTGAAGTCTGGACACCTGTCCCTGAACAACACATGTGTGAGACATCCAAAGATGGTGATTACAAGTGAGTTTTCTATTTGCTAAATATTCAAATATTTCTTTATCTTATTCAGTCTCTGACATTTTAATCGTTACCTTGTGCTCAGTTGTCTATAAAGTTTTACATTTTAATCTCAGGATGAAGTTATGTTACAACAAGAATTAGTGATAAATTCTTAGTAACATGGTTTCATGTTCCAAGGTCAAATTCTTATAAATTGAAATTGTTTTCCCCTCATTATATTTTCAGGGCCATCGAAGGTAGAGGGATAGAGGTGACTGTCACGACCACGGGTTGCCTTGGTGACCACAAACATACCATACGACACCTTGAACATGTGCAAGTCCGCGCGTCCATAAGTTACGATCACCGTGGCGACCTGATCCTCCATCTTGTCTCCCCCAACGGAACACGTTCAACGCTGCTACCAAAGCGGCCAAGTGATTACAAAAGTGATAAGTTTGAAGACTGGCCGTTCATGTCCGTCCACTTTTGGGGTGAGAGTCCTGTGGGTGAATGGAAGTTTGTCGTAGAGAATGGAGGCCCTGCCACAAACACTGGTGAGTCTTAGGAACATATTGAGATGGAACAAATTTTTCCATTTTTGGCTCACTGAAGTTGGCAGCTTTTTGTAAAGCTGTTTTTTCACTGTACTCAGTCAGCTTATGTTCACCTTTCAATGGTTGTCCCACTATCAGTCTGTCCCCACATCTTTTAGCTGGGAACATTGTTAAACTAAAAAACTGAAGACAACAAAATGACTATACGTGATATACCTTTTATCCTCTGTATTGTTTGAATTGGCCAACGTAATGGTGTCATGATCTTTTTGTCAGGGGTCTATGTGATGTTACAAAACACACAATACCTTGCACCAAAGAACTTTTTACTTGCATGAAAGTTAGAATATTGATAATATTTTTGGGTTCTAGGTTCTCTGGTGTCGTGGCAACTCATCATGTATGGTACGGCCGAGCAACCCGTTAGAGTAAAGAGGAGGAAAGCCACCACGGAACCGCCTAAGAATGGTCAGCAGAATCATGGTCGCGGCTCTTCGCAGCAGCCATTGAGCACCAAGGCACAGACGAGTGATGTAACTCGGACCACCAGTAGCTACTATGATCCTGATTATAGCTATAATTATGAACAGGCTGGACCGGAGCAAGTATGTCATCATCATTTTATCATCACAAAATGCCTAAGTGCCGTGTAGACTGGTGACTTTTAGTGTAGTGACCTGCAATAATTATCACTATGGATAAAATCCTTCATTGCTGGGTTTAAGAATTTTGACAAAAACCATTTGTTCGAAAGCATGTTATGTGCCATTTGTGTCATGATTGATTTCAGTTTTGATATATAATTTGAGGCCCTGGACATTCTTAGTTTCATGTGCAAAAGAATCTTGAGTGAGAGGCTAGCCGTTCCTAACAAATTATCCAAAATATCCTTAAAGGTTACCACTTCGCCAACCAAGGTAGGTGAGCCTGTAGTGAATGCGACATGCACGGTGTATGTTACCGCCGCTTCTCTTGCCCCCATTAGCAAACATAGTCGTCATAATCATATAGCGTTAACCATGGTACTGTTTGAGCTTTACTCTGCCTCCTCCCCCACTAATCAATCTTTGATATAATAAAAGCAGGTATATTGTGTTAAACTACAGCAACACTTTTCTTTTAAAAAGCATGCTGATTAAAGAGATTTGACGTTGATACAGTTCATAATGGTAATGAAAATGATAAATATTGCATGGAGGAATGAAACTCATTAACTTTCTCCTGCATGTTTAAATTTTTGTTGAGGATACTTTTAACTCAGTGCGCATCATAGTTTAATACTTTCCCTTCTTAAAGTTTATGAATGCCTTCTTTTAGTTAGAATGACTTCTCCTTTAACTCTGCTATTAGCAAATTGCAAATGTTCTTACAAAAAATTTATGTCATTGGTATACTGTTTGATGTGATCAGATCTTTGGTAAAAAGGGATCTTTGCTTGGGACTCGGGGAAAGGATAGAGTTGAATTCCAATGATATTCCTTGCCCAAGGGTTATGAATGTTACAAAAGATATCTTGAAGACAGTGCTAATGATTTTAAAGTTTGGAACTGCATGATGATAGTGTTTAACCATGATGTTGAAATGCATGGGGTTCCGATTTTTAGCCTCTTTGACTGCCCACATGTGCTGGCACCTGCCGACTTTTGTGGATTCTTATATCCGAGGTTTCCTCCTCCCTGACGGGTTGCCTTAAGGAGCAGTCTCCTCCACTTGCAACTGCATGATGAGGGGTGGCAATTAGGAGTCTATCCTTACAGCCTTTTCAGAAACCTGACTCCATCACTGTGATGCTGTCAATTAACGATAAGATCTGTATATGTTTTGTTTCTCTTCTAGCCTGGTGAAGTGTGTGATCCTCAGTGTCGCAGTGGGTGTGTGGGTCCTAAGCCTGAAGACTGCCAGGAGTGCCTGCACTACAGGAGAGGCCAACACGGGTAAGATTTCCTTTGAAAAGAAGTTCCAAGTGGGTTTTGGAGTTGTGGGCAAATGAAGTTGGCAGTGTAGTTTTCTCTGCTACTAATTAAAAGAATGTTCCTCGGCCCAGCAGGATCGTCTGATTTCATCATATCCTAATCTTGTCTCATGTACCAAGGTGTACTGAGATATGGAGGATACCTGCCCAAATAAAAGAATTTGAAAATAAAGAGCCTCATAACCTAGTGGTTAACACTGCTGTCTACCATGCAATAGGGCCCGACGATGACTGAATGAATATAAACTGTTAAACGTAACACAATCCATGTATGTTGCAGTGACTGGAGTTACTCAAGTGGCCAAAGGCAACAGCTGTCTGAACAACGCCTTAAGTTACAATTCTTTCCCCATTCTTTTTGTAGACCATGCGTGTTAAGCTGTCATTCTGGAGAGTATGCCGATGAGACAAACGTGTGCCATAAGTGCCATTCGACCTGCAGTACGTGTGAGCAGAAAGGTCCCGAGGGCTGTCTCACCTGTCAGCAAGGTTACTTCCTCGTACAAGATCAGCAAGTTTGTGTCGCTCAGTGTCCTGATGGATACTATGCTGATCAAGGTAGGCCTTGTCTTGACCCTTTTTAAAGTACTTTCGACTCCGGTCTGGCTGTCCTAAATGTGACTCGCTCTATCAAAACTAGGCGCTTGTCGCATCTGAACTTGACAGGTTGATACGGATTTGTTGTTCATTTCCCTATTGTAGACCTTTTGTGAAATCTATTACAAACTGATTTGGTCACATTTCACAAAAGGTCTACAATAGGGAAATGAACAACAAGTCCGTATCAACCTATCAAGTTCAGATGCGACAAGCGCCTAGTTTTGGTAGAGCGGGTCATAAATAGGAAAATGGCCTGATTACAGTAATATTCAATGAAAATCAGTGTCCTTAAAATGGGGGCTTTAGATAGTGGTTGGGGTGTCCAATTGGTCATTGACTAATATGCCAGTTAGGGGCCTGGGTTGTGGTAGCATTACAAGTATTCTTCATAAAAGCGTGAATAGTTTTGATGTATTGTGAGCTGTGATGTTGATGTTGTATTCTTTGTAGCTGATGGCCTATGTTTTCCCTGTGATGATAACTGCGTTACGTGTAGCAGTGAAGGCGATGTTTGTACTGCTTGCAGTGAAGGAATGACGTTGAGAAACCACAAGTGCCTCCTCGAGTGCAAGCCAAACCAATATAAAGATCAAACTGGAATGTAAGTGTTGTACATGTAACTGCCAGGAACCATGTGCGCACTTGCGACAAATTGAGAGCAAAGATTTCTCTGCCAAAATTCAAGTTGCTTAACGTTTTTGTCACAGAGATTATTGCAAATTGCTAAGAAATGCGAAATTTGGTGATAGACAGAATTTATCGCTTAATATCTGTAGACTTCATTCATCTCTTTCCAGATGTCAGATGTGTCATATATCATGTGATTCCTGTAGTGGCCCATCCATGTATGATTGTGTCCGGTGTCCTGGTGGTGTATTCTTCAAAAACGGAACATGCATCCATGAATGTGGCTTATTTTTCTACGCCGACACTCAACTTTGGGAGTGTAACAGGTAAGAGGCCTCATCAAACATGCATTGCTTACAGAAATAGCCTTGAAAAAGCTGTTTTGTCATGGTCATTTCACGTGGTTCGTTGTTTTCTAGTAACAAAACTGACCTCCTCATGAGCCCTGAAGATACAAGAGTGGCGGCTAGGTCATTATCAATTCTACTCTCATTGTCTTCATTTCCAGTTGTGACCCTAGCTGTCTGCGCTGCCTTGGCCCCCAGGCAAATCAGTGCACAAGGTGTTCTGATGACTTCAGGCTGGTGAATAACGGCTGTACCAATAAGGATGTTGCATGTGATGAGGATGAATTTAAGACTAAGGATGGTTACTGTAAGAAATGTCATCAAACGTGCAAGACTTGTTCTGGAGAAAGTGATGGTGACTGTATCTCTTGCACCTCTGAAAGGTAAGACCTTCACTTGGGAAACACCACGCCTTTCTCTTAAGGGCCAAATTAGGATGCTAATAGGCAGGTCCTTGTACCCCTTGATCATTGATAACGTTGGGATCCAATCTGTTCCCAATCACAGGTCCCAATCGAAACAATTTTGACTTCTCTTTGAGTATGGGCTTATACAGAAGAGTTATAATTCATAGGACTGATTTTGGTCCAGAATCTGGCATTTCTTTGTTTATTGGCCTGTGTGATCAGACCACTGTCTTCATGAACACGAGAAGGACAGAAATGTTAGTCCACAGAGTAGGAGGCTCTACAGTACTTCAATGGAACAAACAACATAGAAATAGACTGTACCCCCAGGTTAAATGATTCATTTGTGATTTTTTTTCCTTTCATTTTAGGATTTTCTATGAAAATCAGTGTGTTACCAAGTGTAGAGCAGGTTACTATACCTACGTTGCCAGTGCCATTGATGCATCAACAACCAAGGAATGCCGAGAATGCCATCGTAATTGCCGTTTGTGTAAAGGTGGAGGGGCAAAGGACTGCACAGCGTGTGAACATGGCATGGTGCTAGTGAATGGTGAATGCAGCACAACATGTCCTGAAGGGTAAGCATGGAATTGCTCATTTTGGTATTGTCATAAATGGTGAAGTTTGCTGAGAACTTACAGAAGGTAGCTCTCTTGAAAATACAGTCTCATTGACATAGGTTGTCAAATATGTAATTTATACATACGCTTTTCATTATACATGAATTGTATTTGAAGGGTAAGCATGGAATTGCTCATTTTGGTACTGTCATAAATGGTGAAGTTTGCTGAGAACTTACAGAAGGTAGCTCTCTTGAAAATACAGTCTCATAGACATAGGTTGTCAAATTGGTAATTTATACATACGGTTTTCATTATACATTAGAATTGTATTATTTCATAGTATTATTTCATGGTGTAAGCAATTTCAAGGAGAGTAGAACCCAAGGACACCATATTGGTACCAGCATTGTTAGGATAATTCCCAGCATTTGTCAGTCCAGAGCTAGCATGCTTTTGGAGAAGTTCTTTGTATAGAGCTACAATTTCTTTTCAGTCAATTCAAGGATCAAAGCAATAAGTGTACATCATGTGATGCCAGTTGTTTAGAGTGTACGGGCCCCGGTATGGGAGACTGCATAAAGTGCCCCATGCCTGTGCTCCTCTACAATGGACGATGTCAGTCCTCATCGTGCCCGACAGGTTATTACATGTCCCATGGTGAATGTGGCCGATGTCATCATACATGTAAAACATGCACAGGTAGGCATTATAAATTGCTTCTGAGGGATAAACTTTAATGAACAACTCTGACATGATGCATTGGGCAGAGGTAGCGCAGTGGAAGAGAGTCGGCCTCATGATCAGGAGGTCGTGGGTTCGACTCCCGGCCGAGTCACTGCTTAGTTCCCCTACTGGTCGAGTTCAAGTGAGCACCTTCTGGTTGCTCCTTGAAACCCCTGATTGATTTCTGTGGAGACCGGGGTAATAATATGATATCCCAAAGCGCCTTGAGCGAGAACTTTAGTGTCACGGAATTGCGCTATATAAAAGACTCATTATATTATTATGATGCATCATCCAAGTCCAAATGTGGTAGGTTTATTAGCCTCCGAATGGATGGCAGCGATCCTATATCAGTATATGCCACCTGGAGGCATCATATGGAACCACCAAGATGAACACCAATGAAAAGTTAGACAAGAACAAGGATCGAAAGTGGAGACACCCAAGTGAGCCATCTCCATGGCCTTATCGTCCGAAGACCTTGTCCAGCAACCTGAAAGCACCAGAATATGGGCCAGAAACAGAGGTAGACTCTATCGGCTTGATATGTGCAGGTCGTCGGTGATTTGTTGCTAAATGACGTTGGCCTGTTTCAGATGGCGGTCCAAGTAATTGCTTGACCTGCGAGGAAGGTTACATTGTCTACCGAGGTTTTTGTATGAAGGCCCCAACATGTGCTGTTGGCAGTTTCTTCAATGTTGCCAAGAGGGTAAGTCTAGATCTGATGTATTTCTGATCAAAGTTCATCTTATTTGACAGTTAGAGTTAGGGGTGCTAACATGTAATATTCTTGAGGTAACAGTTTACAATAAATGACAGAAGAGGTCTCGGCCCCCTAGTTCAGGGTAATGTCGCACTCTCTGAAAGTTCAAGTGTTTTTACTTTCAGGAGTGTCAGCTATGTAACAAAACCTGCCGCACGTGTCGCGGCCCGGGACCGACAAACTGCACGTCTTGTGAGAAACCTTACATCCAAAACAAACAGAATAGTGAATGTACTCTCTGCTGTTCCGAGACACACAGGAAAGATTGCTGTACCTGCCACCTTGAAACAGGTTAGTTTATCACTCGTTCTGTTCAGGACATTTTCACACTCTTTTTTCCCCATTTTTCTAATTTGCCTAACTCAGTTTCTCCACATTGTGTTAATTGTGCCCCTCGCCTCTTACTGCACCATAGTTTCTCCAACCTCTCAAAGCGAGTCGTATTCTGCCCCTGCATCATGCTGCACAGACTTGAATGTTAAAGTTAAAGTCAGCTGGGCTATAGCCCGAGCAACAAACGGATCATGCGGCCGGAGCTTATCTCGGTTTCCGTAGCATTAAGCGACTAGGAGTGTTACTCCCCTTGGATAAGATGCTGGTATATCGCAGGCTAACTTCCCAGGCAAGCCTGGTACCCATTTATTCCTGGGTGGAAAGAAGCAAGTAGGGTTAAGTGCCTTGCCCAGGGACACAAACATGAAACAGTGTTGATTCGTCCGTGTGTCGAACCTACGACCTCCTGGTTATAAGCCCGGCACTCGAACCACTCTGCCACTGATCCCCCACAGAATTGAATGAGACCTTGAAACACATCTGTGACTGTAAACAGTGTGAAAAGTTTGCAACAGATTTTATGTTATGGTCTTACTGCCCAGACCGCGAGATCCCCCCCCCCATGTCGACACACACACACACCTTTTTACGCCTATTCCAACGTTCTGTTATCTGCATGCTCTTTGTCCTAAGTTGTTGTACACTGGCACCGTTGTTTTGTTCCTATCATTTTTGTGAGTGCGAATATCACCTTCGAGGACAGGGAGGTCATCTAGCCGAGGGGAACAAGCAAGTGGGTTGCACATATCTCTTATCTGACTTTGTTTTCTCTCCAGGTCGATGTGTCAGTGATGGTGAAAATGTCAGGTTTGACAAAAATGTCTCAGAAACCGATAGTGTCAATAGGCACACTGTGCCATGCGATGACCTGACATTTATGGCTGTAGCAACCTCCACTTATGGTGTTGTCCTCTTTGCTGTCTTTGGTTTCATCATTGTTCTTCTTTGCATTGGGATAGGTGTTTTATACACTCGTTCCCAAGCGTCTCCTTGCTTTAGTAAATCTGAATCAGCCTTTCCTGAAACTGCCATGCATTTTGAATCCACAAACATTTCTGTTTTGAGTGTATCAAATAAAACTGCTCTTTAAGGGATGGTTTCAATGTTTTTCCTCATGAGTATGGAGGATATGCTTGGGGGAGGGAGCTTTTCACTCTGGTGCATGAATTATGAACATCTTTGATGTGGAAATCATCATCTTTTACTGTTCGTTAGAGTGAGTCGAAGAAAGAGTACTCTTGTAAAAATGTTGAACGATCCCTCAAAAGAGAGTCTATTGTCTCTGCAATGCAACATCACTCAAAAGATCACCTATCCTGCATGAGAGGACACTGTGTACTACACTCACCAGTTATTTTCCCCTATTGGTCCTTTCCATACAATTTTGCATCCCTGATAAGGAAGGACACCTCGTGTCATTCCCATGTTCCCCCTATTGAGGTGGATCTATACTGCTCTCCACCCATAGCATGCACATCTGTTATGAACTTCATAGATGCATATTGCACGAGAAGTCACCAGGTGATTGACACAAATATTGCACCTAACAAACCAGTTGCAACCTCATTGTCATGCAGTGGAGTGATGTTTAAATATACTTTATAAAAATCAAACTTAGCTGACAATCAGGCCATATATCAGCCATACCGGAAAGGGTTACGATTAAAACCCACGCAAGATAACAATGAGCTGAGCTGGTTGTGCAGTGCCATAAATATTGCATGGTGATTTAAAATGCCAGATTTATATGCATGATTAAGTTTTAAAACTTTTAAATTGGTTGTTCTCAATTTACCGTAGCAACCATTTGTATTCGAGTCATTTTATAGCGATTAACACTATTGACCATGTTTAGCCATCCTCAATATTACATTTTCAATGTTTTGTATTCTCCAGGTATATGTGTTGATGACAGAAATATAGAACGACCAGGATCAGATACAAACAGTTTTAAAGATAGTGGAGGTTTGAGTTTTCAACATGTAACCTTGTCCTCTGTCGCGGCCTCAACCTTTGGGTTGGTAACCTTGGCAACCTTAAGTTGTATATTCATTGTTGTGTTATTCTTCGTTACTTTTGGCCTACTTCAGGCATACACCAATGGAAATTTATGTTTCACGCAAAAAGTTGCATATCAAAAACTGCCCACTGTTTATGATCATAAAACTGATCGAATCCTTCTAAATAGGGAGGACTTTGAGGATGAAGATGAAGAAGATTTATATTCTGTAAAAAGTAGTCCAAATCATACAGAGGAACTCTCCTCAAATAATCATCATAGGGACGACTCGAGAAATCATAATAACAAACGCAATGGGAATCATTTAGGAGCAAATCATGTTGATTTGAGCGAAAATAGTTATAGCGATGATGTCACGAACCATATCAAATGATGTTCAATACTCTTGTAATAATTGCTTATATCAGAGAAATTGTGATAGGGGGCTGTCAATTTAATATGTATGCAGATAGCGTTTGAGTTATAGCTGCTCTTTTGCTTGTTATTTTAACTCTTCCCCTGCCAGTCGGGATGCCAAATATTTGCTCACAGCCCTCTTGAGAGAAACATGGGTTGGTTTATAGCCTGACCTCGAGCATCACAAGGTTGCAGCATTCCCACATTGCCACCCGCACCAAAGACATTTTGGATATCTGCTGTTTTATACTAAGGTTTACTTAGCTACAGTGGAACCTCCCTTAGTGAACACCTCTCTATTAAGGACACCCTCTATATTGAGAACATTCATTTGGTACCAAAATGGTATTTTCAAGAGAATTTAACCCTTTTGATCAGGACACCTCTCATATAAGGACAGCATTTGTCTGTCCCAAGAGCATCCTTAGTAGATGGGGATTACTGTAGCCTAAGCTCAAGGTTGGTGTTGTGCATACACAGTTTAAAAATTGACGGTCCCTATGTTAGTGATAGCCCCTCCTTCCACAGATTGTAGAAGCCTGTCATCTGTTTATGTCATGTCCTCTTCCTCACTGCCAAGATGAATTCACTGTTGACTTAATACTGTGAACCTTTAGTAACAAAAAGCCTAAGGACGGTCTAGAAGATGTATGGTTCCTCAAAAGATATAATTAATTACATCAACCAGATATTGTAATGTTTAAGAAATTGATACCGAATTGGAGGAATTGGTTGTCTCACCAAACACTGCAAGTGTAGAGCTACATGTAGACTGGAGCCGAGGTTTTGAGCAAAGTGTCATCTCCAGTTGGCCTGCTTGAAACAAGTAAAAGCAATATGTCTTTTGAATGCTATTTGGTTGACAGTATGAGTGAAACTCTGCTTTGACAATCTGTTTTGTATCAGAACGGTATTATCACTCAGCGTACCTTCATTTCATATTGCCATTCTGCTTGAATTGCATTCATTGTGCTTGCCCGAGATGCTCGAATTAGTATTCTTGTTTTCAATAAATTTACAACTTCACCGACACTGAAAATGCTCTGTATGAATGACTTAGTTGGCAATTGCTACTGCATTTAAGGAATTTGCTGGTATATATGAGGAGGTTCATCTCAAATGCGATATGTGTCATGGCATTGTCCATGTGATAAATGATCTGTCCTTAAATTTCACAGCATTCGGGCCCACAGTAAAACTTTTTTGACAAAAATGTCCAAAATTTTCCAAAGCACTTTTTCACAAAGTTCCTAACATTGAAGCGAAAACGAACAAATCTCATTTTGCGATGAATCTCTTCACATGTACACATATAAGGTCTCTTGCGCACATATTGGCCTTATTGACATATGATTGATGAAAAAATCACCAAGGAAATTTTTAAGTCTCGACTCGGTAGAACTGCTTATGTTAGTTGATGAATAAGGTGCTATCATATTATCATATATCAAGATTTTGCAATGGTGATGCCAAATGTTTGTGAATAGTTTTCAGTTTCTTTATTTCCTTGTACAGGATGACCATAAAAGCCATAAAAGATCAACTTTAACTCATAAATATTGCAACTTCGTTTTCCAAACTGTAGGGAATTCTTGGTGGAATTCATCAACCCTCCTTGAGGGCTGAAATATAAAGCTGGCAGTTGCGCCCTTTACTATACTCCATTGCATAAAAAATGGCACTTTAATTTTCGGTAATTTCACCCAGAAAATGAAATGTTTGAATTAAATGTTATATTTCATCTAAAACTTCAAAGTCCAAAGTATCTAAAAATACTTACTTTGCCAACAACCAAGAACAAGCGAGTGAAATACTGACAGCTTTTCCCAACAATTTTCAGCTTTGTTTTATCGTGCAGTGCCTTTTTTTCATGAAGTGGAGTATAAAGACTTTATGACATGGTCATGGCGTTTTCCTGATGAACATTTCTTGATACTTAGTTGCATATATACTCTTATTTGTATCACTATTATCAATGCTTCTCAGTCTTTGTTGTGCTGCATTATGTAAAATTTAAGAGATTTCAGAAAGGCTATGAACTTTTGTGAAAAATGCATTTCTGTCCAATGAATTTAAAAATGGAAAAAGTAGAACATTTTCATATTTTCATATGAAAGCCAACCACAACAGGTTGATTTTATACGAAAATGGCTGAAATGGGTGAAAAATTATCTTCAGATGAACGAATAGAACCTGAAGGGCGGGGTTTCTTGAACAATTTTTTATTTCTAACTGCCATCCAGCAATTTCCATAACTCCAACGAATGAAACCAAAAGTAGTTGCAAGAGTCACATTTTATTCCATGATTGTTAAGTGATTGGTTAGTGCTTGCATGGTGTATGTTGATAGAATCCATGATTTTGCTGGAAAGTTTTATACTAATGAACGAAATCAATATATTTTTAATAAAAATATCAAATCAATCATTCAGTATGTCATAGTTCTGGTTGTTCATTTCAATTATTGCCTGTTCTTGTCCTGGCCAATAATTGCTCTTTGCCCGCTGTTCAAATATTCTGAAAATGACTTTCTCTTCAATAAGAGGTCATGAACAGGGTCAGGGCCAATTGACTGGCAAACACATCTTATTATGGGAACAGCTCCTCTGCAGATTGATCTAATGAGGACATTGTCGCAGCCTGAAGGCATGGCTGGTACAGCCACAACCAGAAGGCAGGGACAGCATAATCACAGCGCCAGATATAACCTGAGACAACATGGTCACATCCTGCATGCAGGGACAGCATAGTCACAGCCAGATATAACCTGAGACAACATGGTCACATCCTGCATGCAGGGACAGCATAGTCACAGCCAGATATAACCCGTGACAACATGGTCACAACCTGCAGAAAGGGACAGCATAGTCACAGCCAGATATACCCGAGACAACATGGTCACAACCTGAAGGCAGGGACAGCATAGTCAAAACCTGCAGGCAGGGAGAGTATGGTCACAGCCAGATATAGCAGCCTAGCCTGATATCGAAGACAACACAGTCACAACTTGAAGGCAGGTACAAAATAGTCATAACCATTAGGTAAGGACAGCAAAGTCACAGCCTGATAGCAGGGACAGCACAGTCACAACCTGAAGGCAGGGGCAGCATAGTCACAACCTGAAAGCAGGGACAGCACAGTCACAACCTGAAGGCAGTTGCCATTTTGACTTTGGCCTAATTTAGTCCATCTGCCAACCAAAAATAGGATATTTTCTCTTTTCTACCTGCTGGAAAGCTGATAAATCGAGGAAGATAACCAGCTGGGAGAGTCATACTGCCCACGCGTTTAAAAACCTCATGATTGTACACTCCCCACGCAGTGAACCGGCCTCGTCCTGTTGTCCATGAAGACGAGCCGATCAGGATGATGAAATGGATTGGAAATGTATGAAAGTCATCAATGGGGTAAAAAAATTGTAACCTCCAAATTACCGGTATACCTTGCTACATGTAGCAGGTAATTTAGACACTTTTTTGATCCCACTACGTGTACTAGTGTCCGTCGCCAACAGCAGGCTTGCAATGGTCACCATTCGACCCACGACTTGCGTGCGAGGGGAGGAGCATACGACTGACTCCGGATTTTCGAGGATGTGACTTGCAGGGTCCAGAGTGTGTATAACCGTTCCTAATTGGTGCGTCCAGCTGGTTAATAATAAGCAGGTTTCGTGATCCGTACGAACGACGAATTGCGAATGTCCGTGGTGTCATCAAGTCCTCGTTAATCATCGTACATGTATATATATTCTAAGTTGAGAGGAATCGGGAAAATCGAAGAAAAAAACCCTCTCTAAAATACATTTAGGGCATCCTTAGTCGCACTTCGTCGTTCGTAGCTCTTCGCGTACGGCCTGCGAAACCTGCCTATCACCGTTTCCCGTCGGATAAGGGGTCAATCAGTGTCACTTGCATCAACAGCCTCGCCCCCTTGACCAAACTTGTCAGAACGAGGTTGTCCAAACTCAAAAACCCCGTCTGCCTGGCATCTAACCAATTGAAATAGGATCCGTCTGGTGTCAGGTCAAAAAATGAAGGGCTAGCCTGGCGCCAGCCTGTCGTCTGCCCGAGTTCATTGAGTTTGGTATCTTGGCCGCTGTCTACCGTTTCTCATTAGTTCGGTGACGCGCGCTCTGGATCACCGGATGAGTTTGTCAAATTTCCTAAGCAGCCAAGCAAAGAATAAAAAGCAGTTATCAAAAAGTTAGGGAACACCTACGCCACATGTACATGTAAAGTACATTTGGTGTTCCCTATACAAGTATGGGTCGGTTGAGTATCACAATTGGCTATGGGGTTTACTATCGACCTTTACTAACACCTCATCTAAATATCAAATTCAAGTGAAAAGTCTTGTCAATTAGTATGTATGATAATTACCCCTAACAAATACAAATTCCAAACCTCGTGAATGACTATTGCATAATTACTAGTAATAAATACCCATCTAGGTGTGCTATATTGGGCAAGCCTAATTACCCGACATAATGAGACCTGCTGACAATGGATTTGAGCCAAACTATTCACTAAAGAGCTCTATGTCAAAGTACACAATTTAAATTTCATTAGAAAAATATTTTGATTCGCGAAAATATTCTGCCGCGAATATATCCATCGTTCGGCATTCGCGAAAAATTTATACCGCGGAATTGTCACCAAGCCAAGGGATTGGCATGAACGAATAAAGACTAGCAAATGCTTTCATCTGAAACTCCTTGTACATTTACACCAGGCCTTTCTGTACAAAATTGAAGTAAAAGCTTTTGCTAGACTTTATTCATATCAGTCATTGTCACAACCTATCATTGTCACACCAGTTCGACCCGCAGTGAGACAAATATACTATCACAATCTTACTTGCCCTAGACAAGAAAAAATGTTCTTAGAAAAAAAATCTGTTTAGCTCTTTCAAATCAAGGGCTGAAGATGAAGACATTGTCACAACTTATAATTGTTTCACCAGTTCGAAACAGTGCCAATCTTCCTTGGTATATACAGGATGTGTCGGGAAAGGATCAGTAATATAAAGACATTGAGATTTTGGCACAACCTTTCTCTCTCGCACCAGTGAACCATCCGGTTGCAATTATCATATTGTCACAATCATCCTTATTTGCTGTTTGTCTCATGAAAGGATATACCTAATAATCTTACCTAATAATTCTAGTTTTCAAAAATTCTACCCGGTATTCTAGTTAGTCACAGGATAGATCGATTCTTTCTGACTAGGCCTACTGGTACTAGATAGTATTTAACAATATTATTGTAAATTATTGTATGGCTTCCCTTGGAGTGAATAGAACGTTCTATTTACTCCAACGTTCTGTTCACTCCAAGAGCTTCCGAACAATTCCACCGGTCTCCGTCTTGTACATTCATGTAACGTTAATTTGTGTATCATTGTGTGTTCTACTGTTGCATTGTCTACCTTGTTAGATTGAGCAATAAAATTACTTACTTACTTACTTACTTACTTACTTACTATACCTTGAACCAAGCCTAGGCCTGACATGAAGACATCGCCCCAACCAATCATTGTCGCTCCTGTTCAATCGACCTTGCTTATACACGGGATGTCTCAAAAACTCTCGATAAGCCTTGTAACCAAGGACCTGACATTGGGTGATATGAATAAAGACTAGCAAATGCTTTTACTTCAGTTTTGTACAGAACAGCCTAGTGTAAATGTACATGGAGATTTAGATAAAAGCATTTGCTAGTGTTTATTCATCACAACCTATTTATTTCTCTCGCACCAGTGGTTTTCTTTGTGATTCGGTCATCGCCGGCCCGAGTTCACCGGTTAAATATAATCCTCCATGTTAGGATTGTTGTTGGGGTGTGACTATCACAATTTGGACCCTGAGCTGAAGTCTGTCCCCTTGTAATGGGTAGATAGGCTGATAAGATCATTTTGAGCTATTACCACCCTTATAGCTCAAAATTAAGACCAGAAAATGTTTAACTGGCAGAAGACGAACAATCATATCGCAACATCAAGCAGGTGCGTGGTGGTATTTCGCAAATTGAGACATGATTTCAACAAAAGTACGTGGACGGTTCAGCCTGTTCTGGTATGTCTGACTCTTTGGCGTTTGTGTCGTACACCTTCTTAATCTGAGAGACTAGGTTCATATCCTGCAGTAAACTACAGTCATACCTTGTGAAGATGAACCCCTGCTCATCCCAAAGTGTTCGATCAAAACTCAAAAAGTCCTTCCTATCATGTGTAGCACAGAATACATCAACCTTCCTCTTCACCGCGTTATAATTCGTCACCTCTTCTTTAAAATTCTTCCCTGTTTCAGAAACTTTCTGCCAGAATGTCTTATTTGCATAATCATAGAGAAGAAAATCTAATTCACTCCACTGTCTGTAGATTTTTCGATATTCAAAGGAACTGTCATGTTTATGGTCATATTTCAAAACGTTACCCGATTTGTATAAAATATCTTTCGTATTCCACCGCATGAGACGTTTCAGCATGACAAGGGATTCATGGAAGTATTCCAAAATAAGAATTAGGTCGAATTGTTTAACAGTTGTCTTGATGAGTTTGGAAGCTGTCCTCCTGTACCCAGTGAGGTCCTTGGTCCCCGGCGGATAACCAAGGGGGAGGCCCAGTATAAAAGACATGAGATTTTTCGACATGGAAAACCCATCCGGGACACAATACCGCTCTCTTTTTTGAGCCGCCGACTTATAAATTTCATCATACCGCTCAATGTTTTTCATAAATTTATCATATCCCGCCTGGCCTTCTCCTGCGGTGGATATCTTTCCCACTTGGTAATAGTTGTACATCGACTTGAATTGAGCGTACGGTTCCCTCAGACTGGTTATGTACACGGTGTCGTTTGGCATGATGCTGGCCATAAACCTTCGATCATAGACCGCGTGTTCTGATAAGATGTTAAACTTTTCAGCTATCGGCGGTCGAAAGAAGCCCTTCTGCATTCGGTAAGGCCAGCCGAGGTAGATCCTCCCCTTAACCGGCAGTACGAAAGAAAGATTCCTCGTATAGCCATAACGATGGAACATTGAATTAAGAGTTGTGCTGCCGCACTTGATCATTTTTATGTAAACCATGTCATTCTTCGGGAAGGAATGGGTTACCTGCGACTTTCTCTCCTTGACATACACTATTCGCAATGGACTTGTCTGTTTTAGCAAGTTGGCTAAGAGTTGAGTGTTGCTGTATACAAGACAGACACATAACAAGACAAGGAAGAAAAATGACACTTCGCGACCTGCTCGCGTCCGCGTAAAACGGATGAATTTGCGGATGTGGCTCGACCACATTATGTCAGAGGTGTAATATGACGAAATGATCCTAGTTCCTCGCTGTCCGAGGGAAAAACAACACGCCTCACGACCACACCCCGAAATCTCGCATCTCTCCTTCATAACATGTTCATCTCCTGCAAAAGTGAGATGGCAAAATGAGTATAATTATGATTTTAGAGACCTGACCATGGCAGTATGTGGCTATGTTAGAAAAGAGTTGACAGGCCTCAGAAGACAATTGGAAGGCCCAACGAAGAGCAACGAACGATGAAGTACGAAGTGTGTAAATAACATATCTTATCAACGACTCAAATAAAATGTTTCCTCCAAAGACAACTATCACTTCGAAACAATTTGTCCTAATAATTTGAATGCATGTTAATGATGATATAATCATTATGTACACAGATTGTCACCTCATTAACTCATGACCGCGATATGAAATGGTAATGATTAATGCAAACATGTTGTTATTGGACTAACTATATACGTGTAATATGCTGTATGGGCTGGTATACAATATTAAGGTGTGTTTGCTGTCCACAGCACTGGTCATCCTTAAAAGTTTAAGTTTAAATTTCTCATTTCCAAATAATTCATTACAAGCTAAGGCCAATGCATAATGCTTATGTAAATAAATGTGGGCCAGTTGTCGCAACGTACTTTGACTTGACTTTCTTGAAGGGAAGATTATGATAGAAGTTAAGGTTAGTTAGTGTTAGTGCAGTAGTGTTATTGGTTAGGTAGGATTAAGGATCAAAAGTGAAAATTACCTAGTTATTTCTAAAAATGGATTGAGACACGTAAAAATAGCTTCATCAATGGTCCTGAGGTATGTTGTTATTAGACCCACCTTTGTAGCTTGTAAAAATCCATAATGTTTCATGTGCATTATGTTCAAGGTTATACGCGCACATAGTGGGTTTTGTACAAGCTCAACAGTCCGTGATAAGAGATCTTTTATGTAAATCTTTTACACAATGTGAGATTTTGTCGTCTCGCTAGCAGACAGACAGCACACATGCATGAATGAAATGACATTTCCCATTTACTCCTTTTGCATCAAGTGCACACAAATCCGATTGGAAATGACTATACGCTCATTCTGCGGAGGACGATTTGACCCAATATTGACTAATTGGACAAACGGAACAAATACTGGGGGACAGAGTCATTCGCAGCAAACCTACCTTTACAGTTTACAGTTTACAGTTTACAGTTTACAGTTTACAGAATAAAGAATACTAAACCTCGAGTTAAGCAGAAAATCAAAAACAATTATGGTCACTAACACACGATATATGCTGAAACATATCGCCAACACTGCCATGCTAGCCCGTGATTAGCAATGTATGAAGACACTGACTCACGGACTGTCATTATCATGCATAGCCCCACCAAAAGCAGAGAAAAAGAGGATCGATAATATCGCTAGGGGAGACAGTCACCTGGTACGAATACAAAATAAAAAAAATCGAACTTTTATTTGGTCCGTGTGACAACGGACTGAACATCGGATGAAGCGCAAATGAAATATTAATATTGCGGGTCTCGTTGCCACGTCTGCGTAAATGTGGATGGGCACGGCCGCTGCTAGACTCCGATGTGTATGTCGCGGTCCCCAATCGTCGTCCCGATCGGCCTTCCTCTTATGGCAACAAGACGAGGCCGGTCCACTGCGTCCGATCCGGCGGAGTGTAGGGCGCTGCCGACCTGAGTAATTTTCAACCGTCCGCTAAAATTAGACCGGGGACCCAAAAATGCTTTGGTATATATATAGACGTCCTTTCCAACGGTGACAGATTATTGTATGGTTCTATAGAGTCCCATGCCCTTCAATACCTCTGAGATTATAAGCGCATTGCCTTCCTCTTTTTCTGCTTTCACACTGATTGTTTTTAGGAAGGTGGCAGTATAGCGTAACTCTGTTTATGTTCTTCATAGTTTTTTATGGAATTGTGCCGAAGGTCTCTGCACCAGGACGGGACTTTCAAATTCATAGGTTGTAGGCCTACAAAACTCCGTGGTAGCAGGCTTCCTCTCGGTCGGTCATCGAAGGACAGGCCTCCAGGATGAGTTCTGAAGTTTGATGCTAGGACACTAAATCTGTCGCAACACGCAGCGATATCAAGCAACGTGGGCGGGAAATTTTAAAACTCCCGCCTGTGAACTTTAGAAGAGCAGAGAATTGTGGGAAGAGGATTTCCAACGAAAGCGAGGCTTAGCGGGATTCCCCAAAATTTGAAAACACTAATATTGACATTGTCCCAATTTGTGTTTGTTTTTGGGTAAATAAACCAGAATTCTATCACAACCAAGTCTCAGAAAAGCTTCCTTATATCACTGACGACATATCCAAACTTATCGAAAAACGTATCCATCGATTCAATATATAAATTTAGCTTCTTTGTTGTGCTTGGTCAAGGGCGTACATCGATCGTGTACATGTGTGATGGTGTAAATGGAAAGATAGTCCTTCGAATCATAGAGTCCTTCACAAAAGTCTGTGCCCAAGCGTGTTCTGTGAAGTTTGTTATGGTTAGATGTAGGCGGCCGTGGCAGAGCTAGCTGCTAGGATATTGCAAATAATCAGAATGGCCATAAAATTCATAAATTTGAACGGGTCCTGGGTTTTATGATCCATGATGATCATGTATGATGATCATGAATCATGATGGTCCAACTGGTCCATAATGATTTCCAGCTATTAGCTCTGTATTTGTATAGGCCCTAGTCTAACTTACATTGCATGATAATGTTAGGCAATTAAGGCCCTTGTCCCATTTGGCTCTGCCAGATATGCCTGTTCGGAATGGTCAGGAAAACAAACCATCTTTGCAAATGATCCTCCTCAAATGATCAACCCGGACCCAGTCAAAGACGCCAGACATCAGTGGCTCAAGAGGCATTGTCTGGCGCCTTTAGCTTTGTTGGAGAAACTTGAAAGTGCAAAAGTTTAAGAATGGACCGAGTTTTACGTTCTTTTTTACAATTTTTTTCCAAAATTCTTTTTTTAAAGTAAGAAATACCGTTTATTGTTCTTCATCTTTGCAGGATGTGACCAAGATGTTTGAGAATGATTTCATGTCACCTCACAAGTTGCAACATCATCAGAATATTGACCTTGCTTCATGTGATAGTTTCCTTGATTCATTAACGAGCGACAGCCATGACTACCAGGATTCTGACCTTGAAGTTGCTAATGTTCTTTCTAATACAAAAGGTATTTAAACGATGGTTCGAAGAGACCAATAATGGCAATATGAACAGCTAGTAAGAAAGCTAACTTCGGCTTCTTTTATTTGATTCAGCGATTAAAAGAGTCCTCGAACAAATCTGATTAAGTGATGATGTATTGTGTCTCTGAGAAAGTCAAGACACCTAATTTAAAGTGACTTTGCAGTACATGTACATCAATCTAGCCCATTTGGTTACTCATAGTCTTGCTAATTACTAAAAAAGGCTTTGATTTACAAAAGTATCGAGTGAGGTGTTGCTGCCTTATGAAAAGAGATGATACAATTGTATACTGATTGTCACAATCAGGCGTACTCGAATGATTGTCTCTTTCCTGATTGTCACAATCGGACTTTCTATACTGATTATGACCATCAGACCATCTCTACTAATTGTTACAATTGGGCATTCTCTACTGATTAACACAATCAGACATTTACTCTCTTCACATCGAGGATTACTATACAATGTAATTGCTTCTTTTATTTCCAGATGGAAAGAAAATTGACAACAGCAAAATAAATGTCAAGTCTCCTGGTAGTGGTTCTGGTAGTGGAAGTGGTAATAATGTGAACCCATCACCATACAGGGTTAGTGATTATGTAACTTATCACCAATATCATTCAGTATAGATGAGGTGTTGAACACCTGTACCAACAATATTAAATTCATAATGTTGATGGCAAAAACTTTTCCAACATTTTGTGATCTAATTCTATATGACGCATGATAAACAGTTAACCTTAGTTGATATGTGACGAACCCCTGAATTTAACGATTTTAAATTTGTCCTGCTATTTCATTCTTGCAGCCATCCACAGTTATCACCAATTTTACTCGGGGCAACGTCCAGACCAATACACCATCGATTGTTGAGCGTAAGTATGTTTTTTCAGGGTTAAGCATAATGTGGAATATGACTCGTCAAACCTCTCTTTATCAAGTCTCACAATATACTAAAGTAGAACCAGAAGTGGTATAATAATCTGTTCACACTTGTTTTGTCAGATTTTAACCCAAAGCTTTTTAATCGTTTGTGCAATCCAGTTGAAATGCGTCTGCCTCCCAGATCGAAAAAATCAAGTGGTTACAAACATCACCCAATCTACAGTATCAGTTGCCTCCATATATTGTTATGTAGAGAGTGCTAATTGTAGATAATTTTATCACAGATATGAGCATCCACCAAATGGCAGCCCAAGGAGAACTGGTCTTGCTGCAACAGGAGCTTTCTTTTCCAGGTAAGACTTTGATGATATCATGACTTTATGGCAGGATCCCTGACATATGCTTCAAAGAGAGGTTCCAGTCTGGGTTAGCCTTAAGGATCCCTTTGATTAGGGTGGCTTTTGCATGTATACTCTCATTTTGTTAGTGTGTGTATATTCGCAAGAAGTTTAAATCAAGACATTGATTGTGGAAGCAATTCTACAGCACCTTATCCCATATCAAATGATCAAATCGTGTCATTTATTTTCTCTTACCAGATAGTGACATCGACAAATTTGACGAAAAAGGTTTCACGGCTTTGCTGTGGGCGTGTGCCAATGGCCAGAAGGCTGCTGTGGAGTTGCTGCTGCAGTACGGAGCCAGTACAGAGGCGAGAGGAAACAACGGTGAAAACGCGCTCCTTTTGGCCGGTTGTTACGGTCACCACGAAATACTGAGATTCCTCTTGGAAAGGGATATGGTGGTGAACGGCTGTGACGATGTAAGTCTAGGCGAAGGATTGTTCCTGTTAGGTTAAACCTCTCTATTGTGGACGCCCTTGGGACTGATAAATGCTGTCCTTAATAGTGAGGTCAAATAGTACAGAAATGACTCAGTTCGGACCAAATTTTCTCCCCAGTAGTAGAGAGGGCATCCTACTAACAGAGATGTTGGCTAAGGGAGGTTCGAGCCATTATCGTAGTGGTTGTTATTTTTCATACTGGCATGGGAAAAGCAAGAGCCTGAGACAACATACCTATCCAATTTGACCCCGTCTCTGTCCCCTGGCCCACATCGTCCCTCAATAATGCACTGTACGCACTTTCTAAATCCTGTCTAATGTTTTCAGCAAGGAAATACTGCCCTGATGTTTGCTGCTTATAACAACCATAGGAAATGTGCGAGAGATTTATTAGAATTTGGTGCTGATTTGACAGTAGAAAATGAAGAAGAGCTGACTGCTTTAGACTTTGCTGTGAGGCGTGGGAGCAAAAGTGGTAAGTTTTGACAAAATATCTTAAGTCTAAATACGGCTTTTTACATGCATAAAAGTTGGGTGACAAAAAGGTCGAGTCAAACGAAATGTGGTCTTTACTCCCCAATAGCTGCCAGTCGAAGTAATTTTGGATCAGTTAAATGAATTATATGATGGGGGTGGGGTGGTTGTCTGATCATTCATAAGTTGGAGTGATACACTGGTCAGTTGTGTCCCTCATTCACTACCTCATAAGACTTTAAATGAAGCTGTAAACATGTTCTGTATATACAACTGTACCATACGTTAGCTTCCATTAATTTGATTTTATGCTTTTTTTCAGTCCAACATGTTCTGGAGCAGTACATGCTCAACCTTCTGGAAGGTGATGAGGATACGTGATGGATTACATGTATGCGAATGTTTGACGAAAATGGAGTCTGTGTTTGAACTTGCCTTGTGTAAGACACTTGGGAGTGAGGTTGTGGGCGCTCAACTGAATGCTGACAGTTAGAGAGATTATGACTTTTCAATTGAAGGACACCAAAGGAGTTTGTCAATCTGTTAGGCTAGCATTCCCAAACAATGAAGGGAAAGGATCAGAAACAGAGACACTCAAAGTACTCAATTATCTCCACGCATCAGCTCTGTTTAATACTAATCAGATTAAAAAAAAGCATTAATGGGCGATATGAATAAAGACTAGCAAATGCTTTTACTTCAATTCTGTACAGAAAGGCCTAGTGTAAATGTACATAAAGTTTTAGATAAAAGCATGTGCTAGTCTTTTACATGTACGAACACATGTAGTTGCAAAAAGAGGGGACATTCATTCGGGAATGGTCGGTGAAATTTGGCATTGAATTTTATCTCAGCAGATCACCTTGTCTGTTTCTTACAGCTCCGTACTTTACATTTAAGTCTAAAAGTGCATTTACTTATATTTGTAAAATATTTGAATAAGCTGCCTTGTACGTGTATACAATTGTGCTGTGCCTTTTGTAACCCAGGGAAATAAATACAGCTCAGTCTTACTTTGTAAATTATAATTGAAGGCTTTGTATTCTCTTTACTCGACTTGCGTACAGCCATGCAATGCACTGAGCTGTCCTTCCAGGAACATAAATCTAATCAATTTGTTGTCTCAGAATTAAGTGAGGTAGCCCTACATTACACTGGATTGACCGTGACTTTATACCAACTGATGGCCCCACATCGTATTCCGTTTTGGGGGGGGGGGGGGTTATCTTATCCTTTAAGAACATGTAGATTTCTTTGCAGCTTTCTACCGACTGTTGCGATGGAAGTGTAAATTTGCAGCAACAGCCAGGTGTGACTAGATTGTCTTCTCGTAACTGGCTAGACAACGCACATTGGACTGTCTCATGCAATTGTCATGTTGTGACTCTCCATATTGTGTACAGACTGAATGCTCAGCAAAACGCCCTGTGTCAGATAAGGACTACATGTACATGTATATATCATAGAATCATCCTCGTGCCACTGCACAAACTGGACATAGATCATCTATTAGACAAGAAGTTAAAAGTCCACCCCCATAAAGAACCAGGGCTGGTTCAGAAATTTTGTGTCCCAATGATGTGACATTGTCCTCGCTATTCAGTCTTAGTAAAGAACCATTGCCAGTCCAGAAGCTTGTGACCCAATGATGTGACATTGTCCCCAGTATAGTATTCAGTCCAATTTTAATCTACAAAACCAGGCACAATGTTGTCAACGTCAGGAGACTATTCATCCTGTTACATCAGTCACAAGTTGTCAAACTCAGTGAGCTGCGTGTATAACTCCTGCAATAGCCACCCGCAGGTTGTGAAAGACAGAGTACTTTTCATCCTGCTCCATCAGTCACAAGTTGTAAAATATAGTGGGTTGTACCCCCTGCGACTTTGAAATGACAGGTACTACTCATCCTGGTTCTCTTGTTGTGAAATAGAGAGGACTATAAGTCCTGCTTTACCAGCATCTGGTCGTGAAAGAAGGGACGACGAAAAGTTGTGAAAAGGCAGGTGACAACTCCTTTCACTTGACGTAGCTTGTCAAAGACCAGCGACTTTTCCTCCAGCTGCACCCAGCTGCAGGTTGTGGAAGACCGGGAACTTTACCCCCTGCTACACCAGCCACTGGTTGTCAAAGACAGGAGACTATGCCGATGACCCGAGGACTATGACTCCTGCTTCACAGGCTACAGATTGAGAGAGACGGAGGACCGATTTGTGTCCATGTTGTGAAAGACAGGGGACTATACCCCCTGCTACACCAGCCACCAGTTGTGAAAGACCAGTGACTCTATCTCCTGCATGCTTCACCAGCTACAGGTGTTGTGCACGACAGGGGGCCAACTTGTGAAAGACAGACCGAGGCTTCCTTCTGCGACACAAGTCACAAGTTTTGAAATGACATGTACTATTCCTCTTGCTTCTTCCAACGGCATGTTATGTGAAATAGAAAGAACCATTCCTTTTGCCACACCAACATGTTGTGAGAAGAGAAGGAATAGTAAGACAGGTGACTAGACCATCTGCAACCACCGACATCTGTTGTGAAAGACCGGTGACCCCCGCTTCTCTAACTGCAGGTTATGAGAGACAGGAGACCAAGCTGTGAAAGACGGGTAACTACTATTCCTCGTGTTACACCAGCCGCACGTTGTGAAAAATGACCGTCGATATATTTCCTGCTATAACAACCACTGGTTGCGGAAGAGCGGTGACCTGCTTCACCAGCTACAGACAGGGCAACAACTTATAAAATACAGTGGGCTATTTACTCTGCTACAGGTACAGCCGCTGGATTTCAAAGACAGGCGACAACTCTTACCAGCGACTATTCCTCCTGCCACACGTCCAGCCGCTATGTTTGAAAGAGAGGGGACCATATACCACTGGCTGTGCAAGGCTGCGGTCTCCTACGACTCCACCGGACGCAGGTTTTAAGAGACAGCAGACTATTCCCTTCTGGGAGAACTACAACAGTCGCAATTCGTGGGAGACAGTGGACTGTTCGTCCTGTTTCACCAGCAACAATCTGATTAAAAAGACAGAGAAGTGCGTCTCCTGCTACGTACACCAGTCGCAGTTCGTGAAAGACAGAGGACTATTCCTCCTGCTACACCAGCATAGATTGTTAAAGACACACAAGTTATGAAATGACATGTGCTATTCCTCCAGTTTCTCCAGGCCGCATGTTGCGATATCGAGAGGACTATTCCACCTGCTTCACCAGCAGGTCGCGGTGAAGCAGGAATAATAGCTTGGCGGATGACTTTACCTTCTGCTATACACCCAACACCGGTTGTGAAAGACTGGAGACAAACACCCCTGCTTCACCAGCATGTTGTGGGGAAGTAGGAGGAGAAACCCTATGGCACAACCGGTGGGAGGACCCCCTGTCTTTCAAACCTAGCGTCTGGTCACGTAGAAGGAGGACTAGTCCCTTGTCTTCCACAACTTGGTCTCTTGTCTCTCACAACCTGGTGGTTGGTGAAGTGTCATGTCTTTTACAACCGGTGGCGGGTGTAGCATACAGATGGTACGTCACCTGTCTTACTGTTCCTCCTGCTTGGGCTTCTCCAAGCAGGAGGATGAATTGCCCCTGTCTTTCCCAACTTGTGGCTTGTGAAGCATAGACGAGATAGTCCTATGTCTTTCACAGCTTGTGGCTGGCCTAGCGGAGAAATGATCCCCTGTCTTTCAGAACGTGTTGCTGGTGTAGCAGGAGACATACTTTCCTGTCGTTAAAAATCTCTGGCTGTTGTAGAAGGAGGAACATTCCTTTGTCTTTTACTAACAATCTGTTGCTGGTGTAGCATGAAAACAGTCCTCTGTCTGCCACAAATTGCGGCTGGTGTAGCAAAATGGTGTACAGGAAAAACACACCCCTGTCTTTCGCAAACTACGACTGATGTAGCAGGAGGAACACTGGATCCCCTTGTCTTTTACCAACAACCCGTGGCTGGTATAGCAGGAGAAACAGTCCGTTGTCTCCCAGTGTTATTGGTGTGGCAGAAGACATTGTTCTCTGTCTTCGACTGCGGTTGGTATAGCAGAAGGGATAGCCCATGTCCTCTTAACGTGTGTCTGGTGAAGTTAAGGATCAACCCATGTATTTCAAGCCTAGCGGCTGGACGTGTAGCAGGAGGAATAGTCCCCTCTTGTCTTTCACAACGTGGTACCTTGTATATAGCTGATGAAGTATGTAGGATCGGAGGTCCCCGATCGCTCACAACCGGTGTCGTTCACAACTTGGTCCACTGTCTCTCATAGCGTATGGTTGGTATGCAGAGCGACAGTCTCTAGTTGGGTGGAGCAGATTATACAGTCACTTGCTCTACTATTCCTCCTGCTTCGCCAGCGATTGGTTTAGAGAGAGACAGGAGACTTCCTCCTGCTACATCAGCTTCTATGTTTGAAAGACGGGATACTATACCACCAGTTGTGGGTGACAGGGGACTATTTTGCCTGCTACGTCAGCTGCTAGTTTTGAAAGACAGGATCGAGGCGATACCAAGAGTTGTGAGTGGCGGGGGACTGCTCCATCAGCCAAGTAAAATCAGGCAGGGATATTTATCATTGTCACAATCAGGCCATCTCTTGTGAGAAAGCTCACAACACTGTCACTTTACCAGGCTATTCTCGAGAACGCTCTCACAATGCATCTATAGCCAGACATTGTAACTCAGTGATGGGACATTGCCCAAGTATTGTCTTGGTCAATGAACTGACCTCGAACTGGTTGGATACGTTGTGCTCGAATGATGTGACTTTGTCCTGAGACAACAAAATTACTTGGTGCCATGAGGTGACTTTTTTCATCCCTCTACGAACCAATCAGGTCCGTACACAGGTCCAGGTGGACTTTGAACCAGTTCAGACAGGTTGTGCCTGGATGTGACAATGTCCCTAGACTTTAGTATTGGTACTGAGCAAGGATTTGTTCAGTGTGATTGTGTCCAAATAAACAGTCCAGGCTTCAGGATTTGCAGAGAACCATGCGATGTTGTCCCAGCAGGCTTCAGCACTTGCACTATTCAGAAAAATGTCTTAACAAACTTTGGAGAAGGAAGATTTGTTAGAAGTGGATTTATTGTACAAAACTTCTCATCATGAACAAATGATAAATATACATACATGTAAATGCCTTCATACAAGTACAAAATTTATTTTGTTATGATCTGAATCATGATTTATCAACAGCACATTGAATCTTACCAATCAATCATCATGACACACCCAATACTACCCATGTCTCATCTAAAAGATCGGTAATGGGAGATGGACATCCCTCACCGAAAAGCAGTGTGATATCAGTCAGGATTCAGTCAGGTTGCAGTGTTACCTCACATTTTTATGGCAGTGTTGAAATCAGTGGAAAGCAGTCATAGGGAGTGTTTTTCAGTCACGCAATACCAAAGCATACAGTTATACAGCAATCAAAAATAGAGGTTAGGGAGTCATAAGCAGTGGTAAGACAGTCAAAATCAGTGGTAAGGCAGTCAAAAGCAGTGCTCATTTAAATATTTAGGCTGACTGATTTCCACTGCTTTTGACACTGAAAATGACTCCTCACTATGCATCATGCACAGGGCTGGCAGTGGGGTTCAGTGTTAATTTAAATATTTCGCAGCACACTGAATCCACACTGAAACACCACTGATTTTGACTGCCATTTCCAAAACCTCTTGGAGGGAGCAGTCATTTTCAGTGTTAATATGAATAATTTATTTAATGGCATGCAGGCACGAACTGTTACTTTTGCTGTCCTATTTTACTTTTTAGACGGTGTGTTTGCGTCCAATATGGCAGTGATGACGTCATCTGCACAAATAGAGGACTTCGCCATTGCATGATGACGTGACACAGTAAAAAGATGACAAATTCACGTCCTTGACCTACGTCATTGCAAACTTTGTCATAATGACAGTGGTCAGATGGGTTACTAGACAATTGAAACGACACATGGCACATAGCTACTGTCAGTGATGTCAGGGATTAAAGCTAGATCAAATTGACATCCAAATAAAGTAACTGCACGCGGCCTGTAGAATAATGATCTACTGATTGATGTGTATTGAGCTCCCATGCAGATAATTTGCAGTGTATGCATACATTACAATTAACACCTATAGGGCCTACAGTAGATGCATGAAGATAAGATACATGCAGATATCTTGCAGTGATGCATGCATTACAACACCTATAGGGCCTACAGCCTTCTTGATTTGCTGAAAATACAACTTCAGTGTCTGTCCAGATTACCCTTTTTGCATTCATTTGGCTCCTTATGTGTTCCAATTCAAATTGACTAAAACTCCCCTCTTCTCATATTGAAATTCGGGTAAATATCGAGAAATATGAAGAGCTACCATGATTTCTCGAATGTTTGACTATCAAATTCAAACTTAATACTAGCTTCCTGTCTCAGGTTGCATTATGGGTGATATTTAACACTGAATTTGACTGCAATTACCACTGCTTTACACTGCCATCAAGTCTTAATCTCACCAGTCATAAAGCAGTGGTTTTCAGTCATGTTGAAAATGCCACGGGTTTCGATCAGAGTTGGAGAAGTGGAAATCAGTGGTCTTTCAGTCATAGGCAGTGTTTTTGAAATACGTCGTTCATAATGATATGCAAGTGGCAGTGCTTTGCAGTGGTCTTTCAGTCAAAATCAGTGGTTTTAAAACATTAAGAAAAAATGATATGCCTGAGACAGTTATATGCAGTGGGGGTTTCAGTCAAAAGCAGTGTGATGCAGTCATTTTCAGTGCACTGCCTTTCGGTGAGGGATGAGAATAAAGTCTTTTGTATCAAACAAAATTATGGATGAAAAGTTTGAGGGCTGCTAAATGAAGTTTGTCAATAGTAATTTTAACAAATTGTGATTAAGGTGAGTGATTCTGAGACACTGCCATTGGAGTCCTTCGATATGTGAAAGGCAAATGCTTTTGGAGAGCCCATAAAGCCACAATCATGTTTTCTGAGGTACTTTTCGGAGGATTTTTGGAATCAAGACAGAAGGCTATGCCTTCTACACTGACCCTTTATGTGGCAAACAACAGTTTTAGCAGATACATATGTGTCTTCAAGGTCAATCGAAAGCACATTTAATTTCACTGCATTCCAACAACAAGGCAGCATTATGGCCCTGAATAAAGCAGGTCTTGCTACTTGTGACTCTCCAACAAAACACTCAACGCTCAACTATTTCTTATCCATGTCAAGTAAAACCTGTTGTTTTGAAAGAGCACATAACTGTTCATAAGACGTAACCTGCAAGGCTTTAAATATCTTATGTATTGTCCATCCTCATATTGACTGAACTCCTCTATACACGAATTACTGTAATGCTATATTCTCCTCTTCTGTGTACTGATGTATAGCACTGAAAATGAAACAATCTAAGTTTATTATCAAAGTCTTGACACTCGCATTGGTCTCAATGATACAAGGTTTAGCAGTTAAAGAAGACACATAGTACACTTTTTTGTAAAACGTTTTCTATGTAATATATTACAAAGGGCTAAACCATTTAGATAATGAAGACACAGAACGGTTGCAATTCCATCCAGATGTTGCACCTATCATGATGAACCGAAAGATCTTTGACCATGAACTTTCAGAAAGTTCCTTGGCAATCATACCTTACCATTATTTCCTCGGATAAAAGCATCTCCATATTTATTCTTTAGCTGACCATTGACATACTCCTCAGTCTGCTCCAGGGCTATGTTCATGTAACCATCCAAACATGCCAGAACTCCTGAAATGACAATATGGTCAAGTTAGTTAAACATGTTAATTAAATTATATCAAAATGACTCCTTCCAAGACGAACATCAAGTCTGTCTTATCCTGAAGACACTTTTGGGCACAAACAAAGGAGCAAACATACTATGCCACACTCAGCCATTTCAGGCCAGTTGAAAGTACTGAGTGGCACCAGCTGAGCTTTGAACAGCAACCTCAAATTTAAAAATTGAAAGAAATGAAAGCATGCCACAGTCAATGCCACCGCACTTCCTGCTGATCTAAAACATACCTCGATAATCTACGCCTGAATTTAATTTGACTACCACAGGTCTTCCTATAATCAGCTTGAGAAAATCACTAGGTGTCTGCTTCCGACTCATTCTGAAATGAAACAAGAAAAGGGAACTGTTAGAAAAGTGTCGGTTCAGCTTTAAACATGTTAAACTGAAATGAAACAAGAAAAGGGAAACTGTTAGAAAAGTGTCGGTTCAGCTTTAAACAACATGTTAAATCCAAAGTTGAAAATCAGAATCAGATGAAGAAAATATCTGATTACAAACTTATCAAAAGAGTTTCTGGGAAAGTCATCAGTGCAAACAATGAGCACAATTGCAATGCACAATAAATACAATTAATGAGTACCTGCACTCGGTTTAAAAGGAATTTTTTTTGTGTTTTTATAGAAGATAAATGAACAAATCCAGCAAGTTTATCGGTCATCAACGCTACCTATACCTAGACAAATGAATCAATTCTCGCGAGACCTTTTCTAAGAGTAATTATTTCTCTCATAATAAACGTCATATGAACAAAGTTAAAGCCTCCTAAAATACAAATTACATTTATTTATTTATTGGTTGAAATAATATTGTAAAATAACAATAACTTCATATTTCAGTAAAAATATCTCGTCGGAGAAATCACATGATTTTGTTGTCTGTACAAAATGGCTGCGCCCATGAAAAAGATGGCTCGCAGAGCAAATTTAGTGTTTTCGTCACTTTTAAAGGTAAAATGTGGGTTAGATCGAGAATGTATGTGTTCAACAAGGGCACGGCTAAAAACAGTACGAACCTCGTTACATAGAAACTTCTCTTATGCTCATGCAAGTTCGTCCTCCTTCGTAAATGTGTCCATTCTTGAGAGAAACCTTAGTCTACACCCAACTAATACTATCGGAAACTGTTACGCAACACTTGCTGACAGAAACTGCTGGAACTGCGGTAGAAAGAATGGCTTCGAAGATGAACGATTCTTTTGTAAATGTGGCATTATTCAAGAGGTACCAGATGACATCACATACTTCAACATACTCGGAGTTGAAATGACTTTTGATCTCGACTTGGCTCGGCTGAGGAAAAACTTCATGCAGTACCAAATGAAGCTGCATCCAGACAAGTTCTCACAGAAGTCTCAGGTTTGTGTTTTGGAATGTTGACAAGCAGTTAATAGTATGTAAACAAATTGTACTTTATACTCATAGTGCATGTACCAGTAGTAACGATAATGCTTTCAGAGATTCTTCCCTCAGCTCGGCATTACTGTGATTACAACAAACTGGTGAATCCTGCCTGCTATCTGCAGATTTGATACCTAAAAGATAATGATAAGGACCAAGACGTAAATTGCCTTGGTCACTAGGTGAGAAAAGTCACTTCACCCAACTCTATTGCCATATCTAATGATCAGTAATTTGACTCCCACATGTAATACATGTAAATTTATTTGTGCCTCTTATTCCAGGAAGAAAAACAGTTAGCTGATGATCAATCGGCAATGGTGAACAACGCCTACTTCACACTCTTGAAACCGTTATCACGTGGACTGTATTTACTGGAACAGAATGGACAAACACTGGAGGAAGGAACAGTAAAAATGAACAATGAATTCCTGTTGGAAATAATGGAACTGAATGAACAGATTGCAGAAGCAACCAATAAAGAAACTGTGATTCAGCTTGGAAAAGACAATAACTCTATGCTGCAAAAAATGGAGAAAAAACTTTCTGAGGCATTTAAGGCAGACAACATATCTTTGGCTAAAGAAATTCTCCAGGAAATGAAATATTATGACAATCTTGATATAAAGATTAAAGACTTGCAGAGAGAACAGGGTATTGTGTTTTGAAATGTTTGGATTGCCAGAGGGAGCAGCACAAAAAGGGAAATGCTGGCTAATCTATTAGTCTTTTCGATATCATTTTAAGAAACATAAGTGTCGCAATTGTCATGGATAAGTGGAGCACAACGACTGCAGAATCATAGATCTTTGGTGGCCCACCAAACACATAAGCAAAGGCTTTCATGATATGCCATTGACAAGGCCAGTAAATCAAATTGTCCTCACTGTCTTCTCATATCATAGTCTCTGTCATTGTTCGTAGTGGGGATTAGACATTAAACAATATGCCTCCTTATAAATCTTTGGGTTTTAGATATAATTTTGAGTGTACACTTCGGTTTTAAAAAAGAGTAATAAAGTGTTTGTTATTACTTCATCATCATGAATCATCGTTTTGCTTGCTTTTTCCTAGTTCGTTGACTTGATGATCTCAAATGACAATGATATACATGTATGTACAGTGTAGTGTACATGTATCTCTGTAGTCAACACTACTTGGATTGTGACACAGAACACCCTAACATCCAGGTCATCACCACTTGGATTGCGACACAGTCAGAACAGGCTAACATCCAGATTAAATGTACATGTATCTCTTGGGTAAACTTTAGAATCCCCGATCGGAAATGACGTAGTTTGATCGCATTCAACTATAAATCCATTGAACAGTGGTGCTTGGTTAGTCAACCGATGACCTTTTTTTGGGGTGTGGTCGGGGATTGTAAACTCGTTCCCACTACTTGGATTGTGACACAGAACACCCTAACATCCAGGTTATACCTCTGTAGTCAACACCACTTGGATTTTGACACAGTCAGAACAGTCTTAACACCCGAGCTAGCCAAGAATCCAAGCCACTAATCCACGGCTCCTCCTCTGATGGCAGACTGAGGAACCTGGATTTTCTGTCCAAATATGATACAATACTTTTTTTTCTCCCTAGACTGACATGTCATAAACCAGCAGTGGTCTTGGCCTTCACAGGTTGTCTAGTTTTCAAATTGGCGTTGCAGGGCGTTGGTTTTGACGTCATGTGAAAATTGTTATTCAACTCAGGTTTGACGGAGAAGTGATGCAGTGTGGAGAACTAATATTTTGATCCCCTCCCAAGAAAGCTTCACTCTTGGAGTATAAACAATAATGTACATGTTGTACATGTACATGACAATTTGAAACAACACACTCCAGGATGCACAGGAATCTATGGCCATTCCATTCACATTCAGCATATCATAGATATTCAAATATACATACCTCAGTACTTCCAGAAAACTGTGGAGGTGCCAGCAGAAAGCTTGTACGTGTAGATGTAAAGCAGGAGAATATTTCAGAATATGTCATTTCGATTTAAATGCAACTCCAAACAGGACCATTCTCTTTCCACACTTCCACACCCGTCAGTTCTCTCTGTACTGTCCTTTCCTCTCTGTACTTCTACTGTGTAGACCCTATTTGGCCGGTTTTGGTGCGTCTGTTTCAAATAGGCCTATTGCGTGTAATACAGGCCTTTTGTACAGGTGCCATTCAACTGGCTAAATACGTCTACACAGTATATATTTTAGGACGTATCGGTCTTATGACCTAAGGACGAGTCATGAGAATGATGGTTTGCAATCAAATATTGCCACTAATCAAAACAAAAGAAATATTTTCATCATGTGTCTTTTATTATCAACTGTTGACTAGTGTCTAGTCTAGGCAAACTGGTACAAATGTTTTACTCATATTCTTTACATAATGTACAATAAATAATAACATAATCTATGTACAACTCTCTATCTTTCCATCATGCTAAGAAGACCATCTGGACTGAGCTGGCCCCTCTCTGTTTTCAATGTCATGCCATGCAAAGATCCCCATCACCAAGAAGGCATGCTCTGGAAAAAGTGTCTCACTGCCAACGACTTCAAGGCTGTCAAAACGTTTCCATGACCGAGTTCACCTATGGGAATGGAAAAACTCATTTCAACAGCTGATGTCAAACACGGAAGGGGAGTCGGGACATTGCGCAACCTCTGTATTGTACAAAAGTCTACATGCAGACTTGGAGAGTGCAATGATAGTACAATCTGGTGTCACTGTAGGTATTTGCTATCGCTAAACACACAGAAAAAGTCTTCTGAATCTACATTTTGTAAGGACAGATTGTGAATTCATTTCATATGCAAACGTGCAGAGAGTTTCGAAGCAAGACGAAAAGCATGTTTTGCATAACTATTGAGAGGCCTCTAGGACAGCACATGGACAGACTGGTTTTCGAGCAACAAACAAATGGTCATGTTTATTCAAAGTTGATATTACTTTGAGTTGTCTCAACACATGATGAAGGACAAGGTGGTTACATAAAAGTTGTTTGGCTAACTTTTAGAAATCTATCGTATATTTGTTTATACATGTATTTCAATGAAATTTTCTCAGTCACAATTTACTTTCCAACAACAGTTGAATGTTCAGATGCATTTTACCTCTCAGACATCAATAATGTTTTAAATGGGTGCACATAGTCTTTCCTTTGGAATGAAACAGTTCTTTCATGCCTATCATGGGTTGAAATTTTGGGAGTGGAAATGCACAAATGGAAAGAGGAGACAGCTCTGCATGCAAAAGAGACAAACTCTGCAGAAATCAAGGCCCGAACTTAGGACTTTTTGAAGTTTAAATCGCTAATTTAGAGCCTTGTTGACATAAACCATACCCGAGATGCTCTAACTGAGAGATAACTCAGCATTCTTCTTCTCAAAAAATCTTCTAAAAAGAGAGATACAGAACATCTAATTAGCACATAGTCATGAAATTGTAACAATATTGATGTCACTCAAAGAAAGTTCTCTCACAGCAGCTGAGTAGCTTGAGGACACATAGTTTCATTTTAAAATACAACACAATTGTACTTTATAGAGTAATATTCTATATATTCCCCATCTGGATTGATCCACCGCAGACGTCCCTTCAAGCTTTAGCTTCTATAACAGCAAGTTTGAAGCCAGATATAATACTCTTCATCTTCCTTTCCTTTTCAGTAAAGTCAGTTTCTCCGGCGACCAACTCACTGAAAATTTCAGAAACAAATTTGCAGCGTTACCATTATGGTCATAGCAAATCTCTATAAAGCTCAGTATTACAAGCCACAGTTCTCAAGAATGCTACACAAGGACTACGTACCATGCAGACTGTAAACCTTATAACGCTTATAACAGGGTTTTATAAACGACTCTGACGCCGTCTGAAAAAAACACTTATGAAGCGTTAGCTCGAAATCCCATTGCATGACCCCGATCCTATCAAAAAATGTCATGTGCCCCCAGTTTAGAAAGTCTATAGCAAAAAACCAGATGGATTTAAGTTTTTGTTTATATCAAATTTAAGAAATGGATAATTAAAACTGCACCACTGTATTCTAGCGGAATAGAGTTTACAGTACCTCAGGCTGAAAGACATTCTGAACAGCTATGATACAGCTAAATCATGCACAGAGTCTGCACTGCAAACAGCACTATCACTAAGATGGAAGGCACATAGTATCTACAATGTTAATGTTGGTAACTATACATTTCAACAGTCTATAGCCTACAGAACTCGCATAAGCGAATCAAATAAGGTCGCTACATGTGGTTGTACAAAAGGTGAGACTGGCAAAAGCAAGAGTTATTTCTGCAGGACATTTTCAGTCATGGCCAGGCAATGATCCTTTCAAGAGAAGTCAAAGTTCTGCTAGTTGCTATTTTTGCAAAATAGACAATCTCATGCCGTACTTTCTCTTTGCATTCATTCTTAGTTTTACAAAAAGCTGTTAATTCACAAATATCCTTCAAAAACCTGTTAACCTCCTACCAATGTATTCCTGATCAAAATGAATGGTTAAGTGCTCATCCCAAGGTGAGAAACACAGGCATCCCAGTCCATAGTTCAATTTCCTCCGAATCCTCCGAATTCCACATGTAATAGAGGAAACTATATCATAAACAGAAAGTTTTGGAATTAAAATAGTTGCCATGGTTTTTGTTATTTCTTTGGTAAATTTGCACGGACAACATGCCACTTTGGTTAATTGCCATGCAAGGAAGTATAACTTCAAGGATGGTTGATCAATTAGGAAGTAGGAGGTTTTATTTGATTAAACTCAATGTTTTAAACAAAATTACATTTGTAATTCGATTCATTTGAAAAACAAACATTGGAAATAAGAGGGGAGGGCTCAGAGGATGTACAGGGAGTGTTATTCATTTTCATCATTTTCCAAAGTTTAAGATAAATATTTCAGAAATCAAAGAATGAATGTCATGTGATGATGATCTCATCATCCTTTATTTGAGTATTAAAGGATGAGTGGCTTAATTTCACTTTTTAAAAGATGGGTGGCTTGATATAAATATCTTATCGTCCTTTATTTCAGCAGACCATAGTTAGTTCTCATTGTGTCGTTACTTTCCTTCACCAGTGCAATCCTACAGCATGCAAGATTATTAGCGAAGTTGTAGATTAATGCGGTCAGAATGCTTGCAGATGTGACGGCCGTTTGAATTGAGAGATTGTGCGGTGCACTTTCTGCTCTTTGTCAGCAAACTCTGCATGACCAATCACCATCTCGCTGAAACGGCAAAATCTAGATTAGGCTAAAATTCATTTCAACTCAAGTTTGAATTGACACTGGCATATTTTTGCAGGGACCATTTTACTGAAATACCCTTTTATTCTAACTTGAGGTGAGCTGAACAGTAGTTAGTGAACTATATAGCATGCAGTTAGTTAAGCAGTAAGAAAAATCACAAACACTTTGTTGTCCACCTTTTTGAATGTGATGGTTCCTACTAGTCTATATATTACAAGAATTCTACAAGACATGCAGCATGTAGCATCTATTAAGTTCACTGCAGACCTGTGATTTTTTTGCAGCGTGATATTTGTATCATATGATAATTATCGCTAGTCTGTGGGGTCATTGCAGGTGCCTGCCAGAAGAATCCGTCATCACAGCAAAATGTTAAAAATATCAAACCCATTTATGACAGGTTTTGCTCACAGACTGCAATGATCTTTTTATTGCTGTTATCGCATATTGCTGCAATAAATTTTTTGGTCTGCAGTGCACTTAAGGAAGCAGATATAGTATCAAACAATCAAATCAAGAATGTCAATTCAAATGCAGCCATAAGAACTAGATCTGCAATTCTAAAACTATACCCTTTTGGTCTCAATTTACTGGACTGAATTAGTCACCTGGCCGGTGATACCTAGCCTAGTTCAATATTGCAAGGACTTCACTTGCAGCATTACATCACTCTCTTCACTTGATGAATATTGAAATGGGTTGAGTGAAAAATGTTGTAATCGCTTAAAACAATTATTCTGGTTCTGAAAACATATCAACGCTAAACCTAATCAGCAAAGACAGGACTCCAACATTGACCTTTACTCGAAGCTGCAACAAAACTGACGTAAATGTCATACCGTACCTGTAGTTTATTTCTCCGTCACCATCTTTGTCTAACTCATGTATCAATGTATTTATTTCCTCCTCTTCTAACTTCAAACCTAGCTCCTGGAATGGTTCAACCAGGTTAGCAAAGAAAACATTTAACTTTAGTGGTAATAATGTGCAGATATCTTACTAGGGTATCAGTACGAAGATCAACTGTATTCTCTCTCTACGAGCTATTGTTGCTTCAGTCCGATTCATGACTGAATAGAGTCATACTGCCTCATCATTTCTGGTGCCCTTATGACATAGCGCCATTTCTAATCACACTGTTTTCATGGATAGCATGGTTAGCAGGATCACTACAAGTATGTGTAAGAGGGAAGTTGACATAGCGAATTCATTAACTGGTAGTAGTCTGCAATATGTACAGCTCTTCATGAAGCGAGTTAGTGGAACTGCCCCCGATAAATATCTGAACCAATTCCTAATAATATCCAAATATATATAAAACCATGGCTACCACTTTAAAATCTCAACCAGTATCCCACCATAATAAAACATAATAAACAGTGAATGTTGAACACATATGAGTGCTTTGTGCAAGTTGAAGGAATAGACATTGACTCACAGCATGCAGGTTGGACAAGATGAAAGTCTTTCAAGCTAACTTTGCAATGGAACTTCTCAAAGGCCTTGGTCACATGATGTTTGTAATGGAAAATAAGTGAAGCCTCTGTTTGATCGGAGCAGTCCATAGTGTCGCAACCAGGGACCGCTGGGTTTATATTTGATGAAAAATGTTCACTACGAGCCCCTTTAGAATAGAAATCAAAACCACTCTGCTGGTCCTCAGGTTGTCTTATCAAGACCGCTTAGGTAGACCTCAAAATATGTCCAAAACCTTTAGCTCGCACCACGGGTTTCGGTCTACATTTTTGGTCTTTGCCAGTGGTCTTAATAAGACAAGGACCACCAGCTTGATGTTAATTCCCTAAATGAAGGGATACAAGTTCCCTGAAACCTTGTCTCTCATTATCTCCAAAAACCCAGGGGAGGTCATGCTCAATCAGCATTAAGACAACATGGCATTTAGGCTCAGTGTTAAGTTCTAGCTACCTTTACACAATTGCATATATCTTGGTTATTGCTCAAGTCAAATTTTCTTCCTCAGTGGTAGCTCACGTACCCTGAAAGCTCTGTTTATGGACAAGGCAGTGTTAGGCATTTTATACATCAGGACTTTACAGGAAATTTTGCACTTTGTAACTTGTGCTACAACTTGAAAGAGTCTCATCATGGCCATACACCTACAGATAGGTTGTGTAGTACATACAGTGGTCCACATTTTCAAATACTGCGTCCATATACAAACAATGACCTGAAGCCGTATCCATAAAAGTAACCCATTTGACTGACCGGACAAAAACTCGTGGGGAAGTGACCCCTCAAGAAAAAATGGTCTGGAGAGAGGCAGGAATGACCTTCCAATGAAGAGGGAGTTTCAAGTGGGAAGGCGAGTTGACCAAGGTATAGTGTCTTCAATCAAGTCCATGAAGTTACTGATCAACACGATACACCTCATCAGTAGTTTGTGGAGGGGGATTTGGACAAGTCCCATGCAGCACAAAGACGGGCGACATTTAACATGAAAAGGTTTTGAATGAAGTCTATCCAGCTTCTGAAGTCGGCCAGTAAGTCTCAACAAACACAACTACAAAACCACTAAATACCTTTCATGTGGAAAAACCTATTCTCAAATGCGAAGAGGAAACTACTACCACAGTTAACAAGCCCTTAAATATGAAGCAAACCGCAGACAGAAACAATAAGCCACCTAAGGTAAGACTCACTAAAACAACCAAAGCATACAAATAGAGATCAGCCTGAAATATTGGTAAGAAATAAAAAATATACTGGAGAAGCTATTTAGGAGTTTAGCAACAGAATAAAACTACAATGTACATGCATCAAAGATACCACCATCATTTACTAGAAATGGGAGTGAAGCGCTAAATTGATACAGAAAGCTTATACAAATCAGCATAGAAACACAGCATAGCAATGAAATTTATGCCATATGACGCTCAAGAAAGACATTAGACAACAACACACCATTAAAAGCTATGTTGCATACTATAACTAAAAATTTGAATTTCAGCAAATTTATCAGAAATGCAATCTTAAATTTTTCAAGGCTTCGACGATTTGTCAGTAATTGAGCATGACTAACTTTTCTTTGGGGCAGTTTTTCCAAAAAAATATTCCGAGACGTGGAAAGAAACACAGACAAAAAACCCACTATTGTTTTACGTTCGAAAAATATCCGTTAAAAGTGCCACCAATGAAACAAAATGGAACTGGACAGGTACTCATGCAGTCATGTGCGTCAAGCAGTAATAAGTGTGGAGCCGATGTAACATAACAACCATGCTGATAAGACAATGCCTACAAACCTCCACGCCCGCGACAAACTCCTCGTATGTCACACTCATGCTCTTATCCGTATCCCACTTATTGAACACGTCGATGAGTTTCAGGTCGTGCTTCGCGATGTAGTTTCTCAGTTTGAGCATGGGATGGATTCGTGCTTTCGGTCGCGTGGGCAGGCTGTCGCCACCTGTGTGGATGTTTAAGTCCGGAAGTTGCTCTTTCACTTGTTGGGCCATTTCTCTAAAATCTTTGTTGACCAGGATATCCTGAAGTGGAATAAATCAAATCAAAATCGAAACTACTGGTTCATCTGCTCTTGGTAATGGGTGAAGCCTTGTTTGCAGAAAAAGACAAAAAGACCCAGGCAAATATATTCATCCCATCCCCGATAGAGACTTACGTCTTTTGTCCTTAAAATACGTTTGCTACAGTCCCTATCTTCCACCCCCTATGAGCTCAATCTACCGAAAGTTTAATACTGTCCACAAATCTCAAGATAGAATTGATGAAACTGATATTTCCTAACGCATAGAAAATAACTCACAGAGAAGTCCAGGCGTTTCATCACACTGTTCGGATTTTTCAGAAGCGCTGCAAGGATGCCATAACACCCCGCTGTCTGCATAGGATTCTTGCCCATCTGGAAGAACATGTTAAGAAAATATTATTAAAAACTTGAACAAGAGAAAACAATCAAGACAGCTGCATTAACCGCATCAGTAAAACCACTGACCATCACGCAAAAGGGTGAGATTAGATCCTGGTTGAGAACCCGGAACCGTTTCTTCGGAAGTAATGCAGGGGGTTATTTCTAAGAATTGAAATTTGAGACTCTACTCATCATAAGTAGAGAGATCAGGTGAGACTATGGTCCAAAAATTGCATGTCACACCTTTTGAGAATTCTGAATTTGTTAACTGGGACTGTACACACTTACTAAGGCATGAGCAATGACACCTGTCCGAGAGAACTGATAGAGGTAGACCCTCACCTTTAGAACCTTGAGATTTTCATTCACTGCTAGCCCTTTTCCTATTATCACAGCACCTTCAGCAGTTATACGATTGTTGCTGAAAAATAAACCCAAACATAGCAAACGCATCTCAATGATTAAGTTGTCAATGCACACTGATTTTTTTTGTATGTCCTCAGTATCTCTTAAACATGTTATCGATGCATCTTTATACTGGTATAAATCACTCACAGCTCATGCCCCCACCAGAGAATTTACTCTTCAAATTCACAGATTACACACCAGTCTTTCAGCTATCACTTGACTTAAGATACATGTACTCCTGATACACTTACCTGATGTCGAGCTCATCTAAGACACTGTTGGCCTTCAGAGCATCTCCAATAGCTATAGCACCATCTAATCCAAAACCATTCCAAGACAAATTTACCGTCTTCAAAAACATATTGTGCTGAAATAAGAATTTACATTTGAATAAGACACTGGCTGGCAGTATATTCATGTTAAGCCTTCATCTTTATGAATTCACTAGCAACAAGAACTTCGAACAGGGGGTGGCCCTTACCCTTTTTCACTTATTGTTATGACATTGTGATCTAGATCTTTCAGCAGCTCTGCCCGAGAAGGTTGGGTCTGGTCTTTTGCATGCTAAGGAATTGTGAAGTTGCTCCACCCCGTCAACTGCAGCACTCTTACAGAGGAATAGTGGCTATTCAAAGGATGAGAGATGAGGCAAATGAGGTGAAGTGACTTGCCCAAGCATTCACGAAACCCAAAATGATTGGTTCATAATCGTGCTCACCTTAATTCCCTGAGCAATAGCCACAGCTCCTTTCCGTCGTATGTGATTCCAGCTGAGATCTAAACTTTTGATGGTCATGTTTTCTGCTATGGCTGGCCCAAGCACAATGCCAGCTTTTTCTCCAAATTTGTTATGGCTGATCACGAGATCTTCAAGGCGGTTCGTTACCTAAAACAGAAATCTATTTTAGTGGACTGATAATAGCCTACCTACAAAGGTGTGCGGCACTTTCTGGCAATTGTGAAAATAGTGCTACACGTTTCAGCTACTCTAATTCTTCCATTAGTGAGTGTTGATTTTTCATATCTGCGGTTATGATGTTGATAAATTGGCTGTCACCCAGAAAGCAAGTAGGACAGCTACCGTGGGGAATCCATATTCTGCAGTGTTATGACTGTTTGTGTCCTTTTTTTTCATGGGGAGTTAAAATAAAAGGAACTGTCAACATAATGATGATGCACTCACCATAATCGCCTCTGCAAGGTATATGGCTGCCTTATCATCTAATTCATTACCTGGAATAGACAAAATTGTCTTTTTTATAGACATTCTTTCCTTAGTTATCGCAACTGATAGATGAATCAAAAACAACCCCCAAACCTCTATCTGTGCATACTTGTCACCGAAACCTACCAATTTGACCACCTACCTCCTGCTTATAGCACACCCTATTGGCAACTTGGTGTTACTTTTTCTTGCCTACCCAGCTGCTGCGGAAAGAGTCCCTTTAAAAGCACATGTCAGCACATTAGGGCAATCAACCATAGAGCTACCGTCTCCTTACCAGATAAGACTAACTTTGTCATCGTGATGTTGACCGACAACAAATCCACGAGCGTTTCGGCAAACAGCTGGCCTACCCTGTTGTCAGATAAATCCTGGAAAGACAATGCAGTCAGACTTGAGAACAATGAGGAATCATGTGGGTGAGATGTATTCAAGAAACATGCACAGCCAGGCTCCTGTGGCAGGTCATAAACTGAGCAATGTCTGGTAAATTGTAATAAAAGAGAAGTTTTAAAGAGTTGCACTCCGTGATAATTCAAGTCAATCAGTGTATTAAGCAAATATCTTCATGAAAAGTTAAGTTGCAAGAATTCCATTTACGCACAAGTAGAACCCTGCAATTTCAGTTGGATGTGCTCTTGGGAATAGCTGTCCTTTTTCTCTACCGGGAAAACTCCAGCACTTCACCATTCAAGGAGATCTTTTTAGTTCGTCACATAAATAATACTGAATATCTGTACACACCATTTCTTGAATAAAGCAGTTTTCTTTGAGCATCTCACTAACATGTTGACCTCCTTGTGGACCGAGCCAGTTGTCTGCTAAACTTAATTTGACCACATGCGTATTGCTCTGAAATTAATCAAAAGGGAAAATAGCAATGCGCCAACTGTGTTTTTTTCTGAAGATGCTGACATCTCACAAGGTTGAGAAAAAATTTATCGAACAGAATGTTTTCAGCTTTTTTTTCTTTACCCAATAAATCCTCATGAAAAATTTATGCTCGGGTGAACATTTGATGCATATGTGAGTCATCTGAGGGAGGAAATGTCACACAAATGGAATTACATCCACAAAGGTCCACGAAGATGTTATTGTGAAAGTACTCAACTTACCACCATTGAAATGCATATTGGTTTAACCCCTTGTGGACCAAGGCCGTGATGTTTCATTATAAGTTTTGGATTGTGCATGTTCCTGAGAAAATAAGATACTGGTATGACTCCAATCTTTTTACATGCTTCAATGTAAGTCGTCTTCCCGGTGTGGTCATATGCTTCTTTTGTGTCTGCAAAGATGAAAACATTATGGTTGATAAGACAAACAATTCTTCCAAATATTCCTTGTGACATTTCTTTATCTCTGAAATGGAGAAGTTCTGAAAAAATTCTAGAAAATCCCATCAAGTTATTAGCAACTGAGTGGAGCTTCGGCATCTCTGCCAGCCCTGTCCACAGAAAATGTACACTACCTTCACATTCTCCATATCTCATTTCAAATATCGACCCGTACATCTCCGAGAGAGGACTGCCTTGATTCATCAATTCTTCCCTGGCTTGTTGCACATTCAAATCATCATCACTGACATAATCCTCAGGATCAATAACAGGAAGATTACTTGGAGACAACTCGCGAGTACCATCGTATCCAGAAATACACAACTGAGAGACGAGATTTTGGTGCTCTTTTGACTTGCGAGGCGTCCGCACAAGAAATCCTCCGACTTGTTTCCCCGATAATCCAGTTAACAGTGATTTGTGGTGTGAATCAGTATGTTTTAAAGATTCCACATCAATGCTTAGACGACCGACCTTTTTCTTGAGACCACCGACCGTAGGGGCACAAGACATTCGTCTGGTGTCTGTTTTGGGACATGACGGTAAATATCCGGATGTTCTGACTGTGTCTGGAGCAGACCTCGAGGATCGTCCAGATTTTAAGTCTGGAAAAGACACTACTTTGGAAGTCTCAGCCTGAGAACATGTTGATGTTGCATCAGCCATTTGGCAATCTCAGCAACTATCAATTACTGCCTTCCCTTGTAATTGACAAACCTAAACTCCTATACTGAATGGAAACAGAGATGGTATGCAGATTTGATGTTATTCCCTTGATGACTAACAGCCTTTTTCTGTCACCTAGAGGTCTCCAACACTAGAACTGTACACACCCTCACAGGTTTGTCACACTGATTGGTGACATTCTATGCAATCCCCTTTGCAAGTTTTCTCAGGCTCTGGGTTTTTCACACTATGTCTCTAAGTATAACGCTGGCACAGATGACAACGGGTAAGTGAATTGGTGTGAAAAATCATCAAATTCCTAATGAAAAGTACAGCTTGTGGCACTGATGCTACTCACGTTAAGTCAGATACTCCCATCACAAATAAGCAACAAAGTACAATGACCAACATCAATCTAAACAAAAGTGTGGCCCAATATATTGCAAATTTGGTAATCCGACTTTCTGCAGTACGTATCACACTCCTGAGTGGACCCTTGAACGAAACTATTTCAATGCAATTCAAGATTCCTGGTCATTGCAGGGCGAGGCAAAAAAGCTTTGCAGAGTTGCACCACCAATTGCCATGGCAACAACCAACCACTAATTATGACAAATTAGCACCAAAGTGCAAATCAGTGTAATAGTCAGATAGATCTGAGGATCCTGTCAAGAAATGATAAACAAGCATGAAGCAGAAATCAATATGGTACTTTTTGAAAAGAGTTCTTCAAAGGCTTGAGTGTTAGTGCCGTACTTTGACAGAATTTTAACTGTCAAAACCACTTATATCTTACAAAGTCTAGGCATGATTACATCCTAATATCTGAGGTTGTATCCACTTTATATCTCAGAATCCATATGTGCAGAAGTATATAGACCTCATCTTTCCTTACATCAAACAACATTTTTAACCTTCTTCTTCACAGTTGTGATATTTTGCCTGTCTGAAATAAATCCTATTAACGAAATACAATAATCCCAATTCAATCGTGCACACCATTCAAACATGACCGACTTTAATATATATTTTTTTGACAAGTCTAATTGGAAAAGTTGATAGAGGAGAGAAAACGTGACAAATTCTCCGAAAGACAGACAGTCATGTTCCAGACATCCAATCACTAGGCACAATGAAGACATATTGTATTAATCCCCAGCACTGTCACTGTTATCCATTCATTGTCATGGTGGGATCACGCCAATATTGGATATTTGTCGAAATCACAAGGATTTGGGTTGACTAAACAACCAAAGGCCTACGAGCAAGACAGAAGAAAGTGTCCAACAAATATCTCATACAAAATGCATGACTATAATGTTTTGCCAAAAGGGAAATAACACTCAGGTTTGTGACAACAAAACATTTCAACAACAAGTCCCTGTCTCAATAAAGATTGGCAAAATAAGACCGTCCCATAAGCCAGGGCTGGGATCAGAATTTATGAGAAAGCCCCAAGTGCCTCCGAGCAGTCTTGGAGCTTAAACTCACAATGAAGACCGATGTCTCCTGGCCTTAGGAGTAACAATCATAGGTTAATGTATCTATTTCCCATTCACTGAGGTGCCCTCCTAGCTGAGACTTCACCTGTACTGTTTCAGTGTTTTTCTCAATATACCTTCATTATTATTTATTGCATGGCTACAACAGTTTGACCAACATATTCACAATCCAGGTGAAACTTTAAAAGGATATTGCCAGTCACTGGCTGATCAGAATTGAAACCATTTTATTTGAGCTATATGCAAAGGTCAACTTCTTCTAACACCAAAGTGTTATGTTGAAGAAACAACATTTGCTCCATTAAGTCTTTTTCGCAAATATTGTGCTTTTATGGTTGATAATTCATATTGAAAAGAGGTTTCTGTTTAAAATAGTTCGTCAAATATTGATACTGAACATGTGTATTAAGCCAAATGACATTCAGCCTAGAGGCATGCACAGTGCTCACCGCAGGCCAGAATTATTCCTGCCTACACATAACCTCTGTCCATGTACCTTGACCATGTCGACGTACTTCACCTTGAAAAGTACGCTGACCTACTTTACCTGAAAAGTAGGTTAACCTACTTTATACCTGAAAAGTAGATTGACCTCTTTTACCTAAAAAGTAGATTGACCTACTTTACCTGAAAAGAAGGTCACACTTACATGACCTTAACGTTTAAATTTGGTCCCAGGAGAACAAAAGATGACCTCACCTTCCGCTTCCAAGTCTGTATCCCAAGCTTTATCATCTGTCGAGATGTCAACACCATAATCAAAGAAATCTGTTGCTGTGTCTTTTCTATTATCGTCCGACTCATCTGCGCTGCTCTCCCCGAGATAATCATTTTGTAAATTACTTGGCGTCTTTCGACCAGCTCGGCTGACAGTCTGAAAAGATGCCCAAGAATAGATATGTCACACACCTTAAAAGTACCCCATATCATCAGTGGTCATGAGTTGTTGTCGAGAACAAAACTGTGTTTAGGATAGACAACTGTATGATAGACAGCTGCCTGCTGAAAAAAAAACATGACTTATACAATGTTTACCAGGGTGAATCTTTAGGCTTCACTTCATGACTTTTTTTTTAGCAGTGCTGCACAAAGCACAATAGATTGATATATCACTACAGCCGTCCATTTAGAAAAGGATTGGATATAGAATGCTCTCTTACAAAAGGGTCTCAATGCCTATAGGTTCTCACCAAGTGAAATATCTTAACTTACTGGAGTCTTTAAATATCGTATCATGGCAGTGTATTTCCGATACGATGCCATAGTTGAACCATAAAACTTCAAATACGGAAAGACGAATCAAAAACTCCATGAGATAGATCCAAATGTCATGTTCCACTTTATCACGAATAACAACACTAATATACAATGTCTCCAAGCATAGATTTAATCATATTATTCAGACCTACCTCACGTATGGAGATGTAACAACGACTTGCATGACCCGCGGGCGAGGGAAAAGCCATTGGTCAAATCTAATAATATGTGTTCACAGCAAATGAGCTAACTTGCGCAAATCAGTATGCCTATGTTTGATTAAGGCCTAGTCGTGAAAAGGATTATGCATAGAACACGAAATAGATACTTCTTAACTTGACCGAGCCTTTGTTTCCCTGTTAAAATGGAATGATATCTTGAGCAAATATCAATCTGGCCAATTTCCAAAGCCTTTACTCATATAATAAGGTAAATATCATTTTTCTTGTTGGTTTTGTGTTACCAACTGAATTAAAGACATGTTAATTTGAATACTTTCAAATTGAAACACCTATGTAAGAAAGAACAGTACATTCATAATGGGCACAGAAATTTGGTCGGTTTTGATTAATCTTTATAATTGTATTTCGAAAGATTCTAGCTACAATTTACAGAGGAGTCTTTAATGGCTCAGTCATCTTGACAATTCAATACTTCAAAGAATAAAGCATTAACGATAATATCTTAATCAAACTCTCACCTCACATATTATTGCTAAGACTACACAAACAAAGACAGTTCATTAAAATTAATGCCAATAGTAATACAGTATAGAACCCCTCTATAAAGGACACCCTCGGGACTGACAAGTGATACCTTTATAGAGAGGTGTCCTGATTAGAGAGGTCAAAATTAATAAAAACAACTACTTAGGGAAAAAACTAGTTTTCTAATAGAGAGGTTGTCCTTAATAGAGAGGTGTCTGCTAAGAGAGGCTCCACTGTATATTGGTTCACCGATCTCATGTTCTCATAAAAATTTCATAACATTTTATGAATGCACTGATTCAATCAATAGGGATTATTTCGCGGCATGCTCTATCATAAATGACACGATTTCGCCGTTTTGATATATCCAAATATAAATTGGTTTGATTGGGCACTGATCAGGTAGATGGAGCCACTGCTAATCCCATGCAGAACATGGTCACACCATAATGGGTTTTCTTTGATAAAGCTTTGATAAAGCTTTGGTTCAGAGTTGAACCTTTGATATTCAGAAATGCTTTAGGCCAGAGCTTCAAAAGATCAATACACGCATATACTTCTTACCATTAGGCTTATTTATATAATTACTGATATTTTGAAAAAATAATGAGTAGACCTTATCTATTTTCCTGCAGGTTTTATTATAATGAAATGCATAGATATATCAAACCCCGCATCTAAACCCAAAGACCAAACTGTATTAAACTGTAAATTGTAACTGCCAATACAGCAGGTCTTGCCCAATTAGCCTGGCTGTAGAAAAGTATACATTAGGGAGGTTAAGATGTCGCGACTGATCCCGAGAATGACAGTGAGGTGAAACATGGAAATGGTCTTGCAAGTCACAACTTTAAAGTTATTTTAACTGCTTTTTGGTTGGAAGTGCTAGTTAATGAAATCAGAAAAGCATGCACTACAAACATGTCTACATTGAACACAGGGTTAATATACTTTTCAAATACTAGGCCTAATCTATTGATATTTTCAAAGTCAATAGAGCATGCCGGTATGAAAGGAACCATGAAGATAAGTCGAGTCATGATAATTTTGAAGATGAGTGGAAAACGTTTTACAAATTCAACTGACCATAGCACCCATCAAACACTTTTCAAATTGGAGACAATGCTTTAACCATTTTGATGTTGAATGAAATTGTGATCTATATTTTACTTCAATTTGCATTAGCCTTATAGCTGCTTGTGGTTTAGGACTTTAAAACCTAATCAATCGCATCTGATTTTATACTATAGGCCCTGTAGATCTATCTTGCTCCTGGTTATTACGAGATAATTTCCGCTATTTTCTATGCACACATATACTTTTAATTCCCCCACACAAATTTATCATCATTTTATACCCCAATGGATACTAGTACATTTATACCTAACCAATGAATACAATTACGCTTATCTTCGTCTCATTAACCATAGGCATTAAAAATGTCCCCACAAGTGTTGACTATCCGTATTCAAGCCAAACATTTCGAAATGTGTTTGACTCGATTTCCTACGACATGTCTCTAATGATTTTCTGCACTAGTGAATCAATATCGCCCATTCTGACATCCATTCAAATGCAGGTAATAACATGTTGATGATAAAAAGCTTTCTCGACAGAGCCTGGGCGGACGTACCAGGTTATTTCAATTACATCATGTGAGAAATATGACTGGGTACCATACTGTACAAATGGACTTGTGGAAAAATCACCGTAACACATTATATCTTTGCGACATTGATTGTTACATCAAATCAAATCTAGTCATCCGCTCACTATGACAATAGTTAAGGACCCAGCAATATTGCTATATGATTAACTGTAACAAATATTCCAATATCAATCGATACCACTTGGGATGGGTTTCATGACAAAGGTATAGATGACAGTCAATCATCCTATATTGCCAGCATCAATTCACCAATAGTTAAGGACCCAGCAATATTGCTATATGATTAACTGTACCAAATATTCCAATATCAATCGATACCACTTGGGATGGGTTTCATGACAAAGGTATAGATGACAGTCAATCATCCTATATTGCCACATCAATTCACCAGAGTGTTGTTGCAGTATTTATAAAAACACATTGTAACTGCACAGCTCTGATTATTTAACCCATTCCCTTCTACACAGCATGATGATGGGAAATTATCTAAGCACTGCTCAAACAGTGCCAAAGCTACCCTAATAATATGAACTTAATGAACCAAAGGGTCAACATCAGTATAGGGGTGTTTTCCCCATAACGGACAAACTGCCGGATCACATTAAATTCTCTGCTGGCTAAAGATGGCCACAAGGAGGGAATTGGAAAAATAAGTTTTGTTGACTGCTGGAACTTCTCTAGGCTGCAAGCTTGAAGATCGAGATGGGTAATACTGAAGAACGGAGAAAGAATGTGTCAATCTTTTTCAAGCCCGATTTGTTGAATGCCTTGGAAGTTTTCTGTCCTGTCAAAGCAACAGTGGGAAAATATTGTTCAACTTGCAAAATGCAAACAAAATAATGAAATAATGAGCAAGCACAAGCTAAATAAACCTTGAGACATAATTCAAACTAATGTTCAGCCGAGAAGCACGTTTTTGCATAATGCACCGTTTTTAAACTGGCAGGCCTATGTTAATTATGCTTGAAAAATATGATCTCAAGACCACAGGCCTACAATTTCCACAGCAAACATGGTGACCTGGAGTTCTTTGAACAGCAGAAGGGCTTACCAACACCAGACAGACTAAATGTAAACATTTAAATTCAGTACTACACTGATCGGAGCAGCCAACTGGTCTTGGATTTTATGTTCAATCCGATAAAATCTAACGTGTCTGATATAAGCTTGGTTTTCTTTTTTTTGAGACATTGACAATGACTGAATTTATTTTCTATTTTGATACAGTTCTATTATTCCAAGAATATATTGGTTTTTACTCTTGGCACATTAGCGACCGAATGCACGAGATGGAAGACCATGTCACTGTTGAATGGCATGTTCAGAGGATGATGTTTGTGTATGATGGTGTTACTTTTGGACTGAACTGTAAGACAAGAGTTGTTTCTTGTAATTATCTTCATGAAACACACATTTTCCACCATAAACGGAGAGTTTATCGGCCCTTAATTTACCTTGATAGGCTGGACTTTGACTGGCTCGGCCCTGACTGGCTTGGTGGAGGGCGTCAGCAGAAAAAAACTGTCTTGAGTGTAAGACCGCTTGATATAGCGTTCTCTCCTCCGAAGGTGACGACCTGGCGTATTAACGCCATATCGTGACACCATATTACCATTTTTCCCTCGGGAGGCATTTGCACTTTCAGTTTTTGGACTTCGAGAGCGAATGCCCTTCGGAGAGGCAACGTCTTCATGAACAGGGGAAAGAGAAGGTGTTTTCCGCCGAGATTGAGGACGCGAATTTCCATTGTCTCTTTTCATGAATTTCTTTGTTCTCGTTGGAGATTCCATGCTTATCTCAATAAATGTTTCAGGCTATTGAGGAATAAGCAATAGATTGCACAGTCTGCAATGTACTTCCCTAAGCAATAAGTAGATGTAGTTTTTTTCCTTATATAGACTCACAGCAACCTTTTTTAACTCCACAATGTGACAAGACACCATCCGACATTTCCCATTCTGAACTTCAACAGGTATTCCATCTGTAGCCTTCACACACACGTTATCTTAAAGCTGAGCAACGTCAAAATGTTGAGGGTCTAGATCAAATTTCCCGAATATAACTTTTTGAAAGACAGAGAACATCAAATTAAAGGAACATCACCATCAAGAAGATGACATGAGCCTTGTTGGTAACTTCAGGAATTCGTGAAACTACTATCGGAGTGCTGCACATCTCCCCTCTTGTTCTAACGAAAGTGCACCAGAAGTCAAAACGGACTATCTCTCCCCGAGCAAATACTGTCACCATGAGAATGAAAGAACACTTAGACTGTGTATAAATAATCACTTATCTGGAAGGTTTGCTCTTGAGGTATAGAACATCCAACTCGACCAAGTGAAAGTTTACCTCAAATCTTCAAGGCACAAGTATAAACATACAGGCGCTCATGACTACAAATTCAAATTGTATTCATGCAGACATGACAGCCATTACATTGTCCGTAGCCAAATATCGCTGACCTATTCTTTACATTTGGCTCAACCCCTGAAGAATACCCCCCTAACTGCCTAATATCATAGACACAAGAACTTACCAGTTGCATAAATCACTGTCAGCCAGTATCAATGAGAGGTAGTATATACTGCATTATTTGGGCGATGACACATTTAGTTATAAATCATAAGCCTTTTCATGCCAACTTTCCCTTTTTCAAGTTGACTGAAGTCTTCCAGTTGTATTGTTGAAATTTGGCCATGTTTCCTTTCAATTACTGCAGCTTGCAATCTTCATGTCTTGTATTATCAAAGGGATACTTATACCAGAACAAAAAGTGTCTTGAAAGAGTTTGTCTGACCACCACCAGGGGTGCCAGAATCTTACCCAGGGTGCTCTGGTTACAATGGGTTTTTTTGATAATGCTGGGTCCCAACTATAAATGATGATTTTCACAGCTGCACCTGACCTATAGAGAGTCCATCTGAAAGTGTGCAAAAACATTTAGGGACATGTTATGCATAGTTCATTTCATAAACCATATCGGTGTTGCTTGACATTTAATAAGAAATCATTCCTTTAACTACAGCTATATTCAAAGAGACATTCCCTTGATAATTTACTGTCCAACAACCATTCATAATCAGCAAAATCTTTCCAATCAAACTTCTGCCCATGATAACTAGGCCCTATGATACAGTAGGCCCACCACACGGGTGCCGAATAATAGCACACCATATTCAAAAAACATAATGCACTGGAATACAGTGGAACCTCACTTAGCGGACACCTCTCTATTAAGGACACTAGTCTACGTCCCAAATTGGTTGTTTCCATTCGATTTGACCTCTCTAATCAGGACACCTCTCTATTAAGGACAGCACTGATCAGTCCCGAGGGTGTCCTTAATAGAGAGGTTCTACTGTATATGTATGGTTCCTCTCATAAAAGTATGACATACACCCTGGTAGTATTTGTCATACTTAGTTGAGAAAGTATTGTAAATCATGACATGTTATCTCCATTAACCATGCACACTGGTTTACCTTTATCAAATACTTTAATCCTTCGGTGTATACTGTAGCTAGGGTGATATGTAATAGTACAGTAGATGAAAATAAGATAGCATTTTAAAATACTGGTGTTATATCAGTTTTTGGCACGGAAGAGCAAACAATTATTTTCTTTACACACTATATATATATTTCGCATTGACCCCCCCCCCCCCAACCGAAATAAATGAATTATGGCAACCATACTTTCAAGTTCTAAACAAGAAGAAATTGTAATATAACTTTTTTATAGAATGGAGATAATGGTACTTCAGTACAATGAACCACATAACAATTTTCTCTAATCATTTTTAAAGGAAGGTATGACAATACTATGATATTATACAATGTACCTGTCAAAACAAGATGACGGACAATTTGAATTTGAAAATTACTTTGTCTTGTGCTTTTTTAGTAAGTGTAGAAAGCTAGAATTGCAGATTCGAAACCAAATGAAGCTGAATAAAAGATTTTTTTTTTAAACATCAACTTTGGTGATTAGAAATTTGGAATACTATTTAATGGCTGATAATTTTTTGGGCAATTTTAACATTTTTCACACTTTTGAGGTCTTTCAAAATAGCATGAGGTCGCTTTACAGGCTTTTTTAAGAAAATAAATCCCACTTACCCTTCTACTAGCAGTTGCTGAACTTGCTCTGCTGTGACTGCGAGAGCTCAGGGGTCGAAAAGGCACTCCATTACTAGTGCTACTAGCAGGACGGCTGAAGGTTGACAGATTTTCACCTGGGCGTATTCTCGACGCGTATGGAGTAGTCGCAGGCCTGAGAAGGCTGTGTGAGGATGTCTGTGTCTTCCCACAGGAGGAAGCAGCAGTATCCGGACGACTGTCAGTATCAGATTTCAGTTCCTTTAGGTCTTGAGTATCATTTTCTGGAACCGAGGTGACATTTCCATCCTCAAAATCAACTAGAACGACACCAGTGTCCTTTTTCCCTGAGTCTTTGCTTTTTCGACGTTTCCCGCTACTCGACTTCCCACCAGCACCGCCATTTTGTGTATCCGATTTAGCTGAGGACAAATCAAAGGTGGTGGTTTTAGGATGGTACGTCCTAGGAATACTTTGGTAGAAACTAGTCATTTTATCAGTCAACTTTACCCGAGGAGTGAAATGCTATGAATCAAATCAACACGAACTCATACAAAAACAAGGCTTTTGCCCATGGTCAGTCAAATCTTACACTAAATAAACTATTCTAATGGAGGATTAACTCCCAAAATCCAAAGAGAGCGAGATTATCATAATATACACAGGTCCTTTTGAATCATATATATATAACAATGACTTGGTTACCAGGCTGATTAAAGGTCCTAAACTAAATCCCTGTCACACTTTACCCATGGGTTTAAACAATCTCGACGATTCGGTCGATCACAAATGACAATTTAAATACAGAAATTTAGAAGACAGGATTAACCAATCAACCAAGAAGTTGTCCTTGCCGGAGTGAATCTAATCAATATCACTAGATTTTGATATCTTTTCAAATTAACTCATGATCCATCCGTAGCACTAAATCAAAACTTTCTAACAGATAAACCGTCCCAGCAAATAATTTTGGACGCCCCGAATTCTCAAATTTTGTACTCCAACAGAGCATTTTCCCAATTATTTCAGAACCTTACCTGTTTCTCTCATGTTGCTCTTTGTCACCTTAAAGCATTATTGACAAAACTTAGTTCACTGCATTGTTCTCTTCACAGCTGGTCAATTCAAAGCATGCTGGGAAAAGCATGGCCGTTGGTAAAACACTCCAAACCATGTACATCGTGCAGGTTTTCAAATGTTGTTTGGATTTGGAACAGACAAAGTATGGTATTCTATCTAACACACTGCAATTTCCAATTCTCATAGTAAAACTTATATGAACAATTTTTACACATACTTTTAAAATTAGTTTGAAGGCCTAACAATAATGCTCCAGCAAAATGAAGACAGTAACAATCAATACTGCACTTAGCACTTGTCAGTATGCAGTCGCCATCTATATATTCCGAACAAAATCAATCAATAATCTGAAAACTGGGCAACATTTAGTCAGAAAGCGATCTATACGGTGAAGTCGCACCTTGATCATTGTATACGCAAGACATAACTGAGTTGCCCCATGTCAACACGAGTCGCAAGCCCATTTCACGGCGGGAACTTCGTTGGTCCAAATAAACTCTTTTGAATGTGTAAATTAATAAATCCCAAATGTCTGCTGCTCTGGGGTACAAACTAAATCCGAAAAATTGCAATGTATCGAGGGAACATTGTGCGTGGACCGAAAACTGACCAAAACGAATGGCAAAATCAGTTAAAGAAACCATCCAATCTGCACGCAATAAGAAAATGCTCACAATCTGAGCAAATTAACGCAAAAGAAGAAGAAGAAGTAACAAGACTCACTTACTTATTTACAAATAACATTATCTATTTGAATTCGAATTCTATAATTACAAACAATCGTGCCACACAAATAGATAACAAAAATTACAGATGGAATTCATTATTCATCATCTGTTCAGTTAAAATCAAGTGATGGATATTAGGTTGAAAGCCGTCGTAAAGGAAACAAAATTCACGCCAGAAATGAACATGATCAAAGAAACCTAAAAGAATTCATAGACTCAATCAGAATTATGTTATTTTAAAAGACCTCCCTTCCAGAAGAAATAATTCAAGATCAGATTATGTTTGTCGTATCTTCACTAACTATCCTACATGAACAATGTATGAACAACAAAGCACTGTTCAGAATCCAATAAAAAGGCATCAATACTCCATTGGCTCTGCAAACCATATTGGCCGACAATCACTGATATCAAGAATTCATCAAGACTAGACTCAATGAATTCTTGCTGATATTCGAAACTCGCAATTGTTTTTTTATTACATCCATTAAAATTGTTTTTTGAATGTTTTGTCCGTCATGTCCATTTGCCGTAAGAATGATACCATGTCATCATAGTCACAACATTTTCAGATTCTGTAGCACATACTCCTAGAATGCGAGACGTTTTCCTAATAATGCTGATGTTATTGAAGCCCTGAAAGACAGCAGAAAGAAGGTTGAGACATGTTATCTTTCTGATACCATGAAAAGAAAAGATCCCAGTGTAAAAGAACTTGTAGTTCTTCTCGAAATAGAGTCCCCAATGACTCAGTGTCTTCCAACTGCTTTGACTTCCTGTTTGGTCTAATCCTGATAAAACCTATTGCATTAGGACTTTGTTAGATAGGAACTCACAGTCCTGTCACACTAGCAAGGGGGTTATACCCAGACAAAAGCAATTTTGGAAAGGCAGCAGTTTAACATGATCATATTTTTTGGTATCATGTAGGTCTTGAATGGATAACTGATTGAAATTAGCTTTTACATGTATGTAGCGCATTTCCCACTGAGAATAGCATGTTCAAAAATGTTCACACTTCAGAATGTTCACGGAAGAAAGGTCTTGATGGAGTGGTCTCAGTTCATTAATAAGAAAATAAACTTTTTAAGAATTTCATGCTTGGCTTTGTGTTTGACTGTTTGTAACCACAAATTCGTTTTATTCCCAAGTCAATTATTTTCAAACCTGTACAATGTATCAACATAAACTCTGGGATGATGCAAACGCACTTACCATGAGATAGCTTGCATTGTTTAAGAGCTTCATTGAATCCAAAGCAAAGGGAAATATCACTCTGGCCTTGGGCACAGTTGAGGAACTGCTGGAGTTCATAATTACAGGGGTTTTGGTTGTACTGATCTTGTTGCTGGGGGGAGCCTGGCTGCTGAGGGTAGGCTGGTTGAGCAGGCTGTTGCTGTTCTGGACTAGATCCACCACTCAAACCGCCAGTGATGGCATGCCCCACTGTGTGGCCCTGAAACACAGAGGAAAAGAGACATTAGAGAGGAGACAACAGGCCAAACTAACTCTCTGATTATCATCATTGGTCAAATTCACTCTCAAGCCTTGAGAAATGTAAGTTCAACATTCTGATCACAAGTCGGATGCCCATCGATGTGTCTAGTACAAGTTGTGATTAAAACTACAGTCACAGTTCAATGGGTTTCAAATCCATGAGACACCAATATCATTGGATATGAGACACCAATATCATTGGATGGCACCATTCCAATCCAGTCTGTCTACAACGGTTTGACTTTTTGCACACCCGACCTAACCAACTGTTAACGTCCTTGCTTCTGTTAGTTACACAGTCACAGGTGCTCCAAACATTAGGAACAAGGAGAACAACTTTTAAAATACTTCATCATCCTAACTCTACAGTACCAAGAACACTGCAAACAAAACATTGTTTAGGACTCACAATAGCTACTCCTGCTGCTGTGGAAGCTATCTGTCCGAACAAACCAGGGGATCTCGGCTGAGCTGCTGGTGGATGGGCAGGGGCAGCCTGTGGTGCCGGAGCCGGTAACCTTGACCGAGGAGGTGTCATCCTGAAAAAAATGCGCAACTTGTGAGTGCTTAATGAGATTCAGTACATATTTTTCAAGCTGGCACCAGGCCAACCGCCCTGATTCCGCCATGTGATTGGTTAGCACGGGCCATGGAGATTTGACATCATCAGTGGCTACATTTATCTGTAATGGCCATGGTGTAGGCCTACGCTGCAAAATGATTTGTTTGGACTTTGACTCGTCTCTCGATTGCAGAAGAGCCAGGCATAGTTTACCTGTATTCATCCTAATCTAGAATGGATCATGGGCATACCTAGTACAACAATAGATGAGTCATGCATTTCACCTTGAATCATGCATTTCACCTTGAATGAAGGATCGCTGTGTCGTTAGGCATCGTCTGAAGTGGGCCAAGGCTTTCTGACGAGTTCTGAATCCGAGTGTGTGCGCATGAATTGATTTGTTTCGGTGCCGATTTGTCTCATTTGAAAAGTCAAAAGGCCTATGGTATGCGGGATGTCGATGGGTATTCTAGGTGCACTCTGACTCTCTGACACGACTGACATTATACATGAACAGACAGACAGGGCACAAGACCAAAGCCAGCAACGGGCATGTATTTTTGTTTCGAAAAACTGCCTTTTGAGACACCCTGTAAAACTGTAGGCATTTTCAATATTTTGGCTGTACATTACATCATGCATATCAATATCATGACGAACTACGATCCACCACACTCGTCCACAGATTTCGTCAGTCTTACATTCTAATCAGACAACGAGTAAGGACCCTACGATTTGTACCTCGCTGACGGTGACGGTGATCTTCCTCTCCTAGGCATTTTTCTACAATTTAGAAGATGGTTTTAGCGAAATTGAATGATTAATTAGCAGAATATTCTTATGAAACACGTTCTCCTTTTTACTTCGGACTGAATACCTAGCTGCAGTTTGATTGGTCAATAATACGATGGTGTACCTACACTAGGTAAAAGCAACCCAAACCATGTACCAATGGGGATTCCCAGGAACTTCTAAAAATAGATCACAAAGTGTACGCTGAGCATGCAGCTCCGGTGTACGACGTAATTCACTATCCCTCATCAAGGCATCCCTCATCATGGAAACAAGGGAGTTGTGATTAGACTCCCGGGGCAGACAATTTCGTCATCCTCTTATTTGATGTCTTATACGATGACTACGTTATCACAATTTCTTCCTTCACTGACGTAGTCTTTTGCACAGATTTCAATATTGGAGGCCAGTATTACTGAGAGATTTGCGCTTTATAAGGTTGCAGAAGCTTCTCCAAGACAAGCTCTTCTTGAATCAATAGAGTTATGTTAGCTACACTCCTTATATTTTATTTTGTGGTTGAAAATGACTAGAAATCCCCCCCCCCCCCCCAATATTCCCGAAGTCGGAACAGCTTTTCAACATTTTTAACGATTTTGTCTTTTCAGTTCCTATTCCACCCTAAAGATGGCGATGGTGTTCCTTCGTTTAGTCCGTGCGGCTCCAATGAACCAGCTCAAAAAGCCGCGGCGTGGGGGTTTTGGACAGTAGGCTTACGTAGATATATGGGGTTCGGCCGTTAAGGTATTAAAGATTTCTCGTCCATTTGCATATGGTGATCCTTTAGCCCTAATCACATGCCACATTCCTTGAATACTTTATGGTAACCGACAAAAAGCTAAAATATACAGATATCGACACTGCAGTAGATAGATTATTTTATTTACAATATTTTACACCTTTTTACACGTTTATTCCGCGTAAAACCCGCACAGGAAATTATAAAGTGCACCACGATATTCGTCAACGTTCCTTCATCTATCGATCACAATCAGCGAACTTTTTCTCTGTTCCCCATTTCCTTATCCTGGCCTCATCATCATCGGAAGAGGAACTATCGCCATGGATATGAAGAGAACGACTGTGGCAATGCTGATCATGCTCAATCTATAGAAAAACAGAGTGTCGAAATGAGCGAAAATATGTCTCAGTCAATGAGGGACTATAGTTACACTAAATCAGTGTCCCGCTCCGGTCAGAGCCATGGCCTTCACACGACCAGATCAGTAACAGAGTGACATGACATGATATTAACGCCTTATTTCCTCAAGATGGTCCTCCCTGACATGGAAACATATTTGGCACAGTATTGGGCATGATTTAATCATGCTCCATCATATTCCGTTCCGTCCATTCGACGAGACCGTGAAAATATATTTTACTGATTTACGGTTTGCGCCGCCGTTTATGGATACCCGGCAGGGGACATGGCGCCCAAGGTTCTTAGTGGCACCCTCTAAAGAACCCTTTTTTAATAACTTGGATGACCTGCCTTGGTGGTAGCCACAAATCGACAGGTTCAGTGCCCGGGTGGAGTGTTATACATGCATGTATACTTACAGAAGCCCATTGTTTCCTCTACCGGCAACATTGGAACCAGTGCAGCGCTGAATTGAACAACATGTACTGGAAGCTAGGGTACACTTTCCACCACCGACGTAAACTGGGCAGCAAAAGCTCTTGTCTCCTACACAGTAATCATAATTGTTACCCCATAGCCCTCCGCTGTAACAACTGGTGACTTGGCTGTTTATTGAAAGAAAGAAAAAGTCTCAATCGTCAGTCGTCAAGCCCTTCATGATCAATATCAAGCAAAAGCCAACTTAAAAGTAGTCATGGGGCAGGAGCCGATTTATTTTATAAAAGCCCCCTATATCATCAGAAACTGGTGCTGCATGGCTACTATCAGACTGTCTCCTGGGTATATTGATTACGACCTTTTTTGCTTATTCATTTTTGATACTGTTTTTTATGCAATATTAATGTACATGGCAAAAGAATATAAGAAAACAAGGCCTAGTTTTATAAGACTTACTTCAGACTGCAGCATCCTGGGTGCAATCTGTCATAAAAGGAATGCACTGAAGGACAGCAGAATGTCTCTGATACAGGGCAAGAATGCGTGGCATAGTCGTTGGAGCAATATTTGGTCAGAAGATGTCTCGTAGAGGTGTGGCAACAAGTCCTGTAAGTTTTTCCCCCAAGTGGATAAGGAGCGTTGAGCGAATACTTGGCGGAAATGCAACATTTGTGTTGTCCCAAAGAAGCAGGTACGGTGTCCGTGGTGCAAGTTTCTACTGATCGGGAGTCTGTGAAATCCCGGTTGTAGCAGACATGGGTATAAAATGAGACACCAGACACTGAAATGACCAAGTGACACTTGACACTAAATGACCGAGTAATGTTACCTCATGATGAAACTATAGTTTCATCATGAGGTAACATGGATGAGGTATCAGGATGCCGCAATTAGACTCCCGCGGTTGTCAATTGCGGCATCCTGATTTAACGAGGCCTGTTCACTGCGTCCGGTATGTGAATGAAATCGCCCAAGAGGGGTCTCACAGTATATATATTTACGTCTTGTGCAAGGAATGTTATTATAATCCTGCCAAAGTCTCCCTTTTAAAAACCGATGTTTTGGTGTTGGCAAACCTATACCCAACCGTGCCACCTACCTTGGTCGCTCATTACGAGGAACACTGCCACGAGGAGGCTCTTCGTCATCATCAAAGCCATGCTTCCCCGAGTGCTTTTTCTGAGTGAGTTGATGGCGAACTATGTATAATTTTTTACCCTAATTTTAATACTGTAACTTGAAAACCAATATAGAAAAGCTATCAAATGTGAATTAGTATTATTTATAGGTGAATAGTCTGGTATATCGTGTGATTGATAAAATCAGTGAAACGAGACGAAGACCATGACGACATCAATAAACAGTTATTCTCTCTGAATACCAACCGACCTACTTTCGTGGTGTTTTATTAACTCTTCCATAAATGGGTGATTCAGAGTAACCATTCAACACGTTTCCTTTTTTCAACGATAGATATACATAGACCATAGACCATCTTACAACAAAAACGCGTCAAGAAGCCATAACACCTCCAAGCAATCCGCGTGGATTCAGTTGACTCCGCGTGGATTCAGTTGGAGCTAGACTCCAAAGGCAGTCCATTATGCATCATCCTAAATTGGATCTCCTTTTCGTTATTGCGATATACATGTATGGGGAAGATGTTTCTTGTTTTAAAGGTCCAGTTTTTATTCGATTAAATTTTCCAAATGATTGAACAAGAGGCTCAATAGACTGACACTCAGCTGCAAGAATTAACTACAATGTAATGACTATGATTTAACAGGAGATAACAAGATCTGACACTTAGCTGCAAGAATTACATGTTGCTATAATAATCATAACATGCGCAGTGGCGAACAAATACTTTGGCCGGGATCCTTACCTGACCCCCGACTGGTCATGTAAGAGGGCATATGCATGATAGACATTTTGAGCTTTACCCCCTTACTAGTTCGCAAATGCAAACGTATACAAATGAAGTCCTGCGGATTTAAATACCATTATATATCCATTTCCCTTTAAAAATGGTCGCTCATGACCACATAGGCAATTATACATCATGGGACTTCTTTTCCCTTGAACTGTTAACCTCCTTAGGAAGCGTCCTAGATAATACTGAAAGTCCTAACTAGCACGTTCAATGGTCCTGCATGGTTCTGGGCCAAACGTCGAACCGAGCTGATACAGTTACTCCAATCACCGCTACGGACAATTCTTAGATCTTCTGGAAGCGCCCGGTGGAAACGATTGTCTTGCCATCTTGTGTCAAAGATCGAACCTGAAATGCAGATATCGACAAGATATCATGATGTATACCTAAGTACACAAATATAATTTGGAGGTTGATTGTAGAATAGTATGCACTATTTTGATACAGCTGTTTTAAGGGTTCGGCGACTGCAGTCCCATGCATCAAGCTCAACAAGGGCCGATGGACCTATCGGCAAAATACATTGGAAATCTCGATCCGCCTGCGATCGGCCATGGAGGATCATTGCCAGACTGAATGCTTACCACGATCATTTCGTTATTTTTTATCTCCCGCGTCACGGTCAATGTCCAACCCTTCTCGTCGTTCTTCGCATCAACTAACATCACGTCTCCTTTCCAGGAGGCAACGCACTGAAAGACATTCATATTTACATGTAAATATCGAAATATTGAGGAAAAGAACCAGGATTGGCATTTTTATCCCTCGTAAATAGGCCGTTCTCTTTTTTGTTCTCGGATCATAATCTAAACATCTGTTATGACGCCCCACATCGCGCGGGCATCATTTAGTGCACAACGTGCGTCTTTCAATCTGCATGATGCGGAAGGGGGGACGGCAATGAATAAGTGCATGCGTTCCTAGTAGATTTCTGTAATGACCATTATAAAAAAAGTATTCAGTCTCAAAAAAGACCCCCAGCGCGTCTTCGGAAATCGCATGATGCATGTTCATGTACCTTCCACAAATTGCCAGCTGGGTCACTGTCTTCGAATTTCTGCCCAATGAAGTAGTTGGTCTCCTTCAACACCTTCTCATCAGCTTTAACGGCAACCTGCATCGAGTTATCCACGAGCTTTATCTCCTCGATGGACTTTTTAGCGGCCGCTCTGATGTTCGGGTCAGTCACACCTGAAGAAGAAAAACCTTGATGATGATCGGCGCCCTGCGGCTGATCCACGCAACTGCATGCTCCCGCTTTTCCCAACACGTTCCCGGCGACAATATCATGCACCCGGCATGCATGTGCGTCGGGAACGCATGGGGAAAGCGGTGGATTTCGCCAAATAAAATTTGCCATTTGCCATTTGTTGGTTTACAAAAAACATTTCAGCAACAAATTTGTAGATTGGCAGTATGAAATATAAGCCCATTGCGCAAGTTATCGTACTGCTCTTACTGAATATCCGCCTTGTCGGAAACAGTCATTCATCGGGTTTTCACCATTCCCGAATGATCGTTTACTTATATGCTGATTAATTGTGCTAATTTCTATAGTTTGCGCCATATGGTTTGCGCCAAACCACACATTGGCTAAAAAAACAACTGCAACACAAACAAACATGGAGCAGCAGACTCTAAATCATCTTGATAGAATTTCTGATAAACCTTTCGAGTGATATTTATCCTGGTTGCATGAAACATATCACTTTAAGGTGCTTCAAAGCCATTACTTGTGTCTGCCTCACTTCGTTTTGTTAGTGGTAACTTGATTATTTTGTGATGGGTGATCTGAGAACGCCATTAGTTAATTTGATTATCAGATCGGTTCTGCACCAGTATACGTTGTGTATATGCCAGTTTGTCAACAACCGTCAGAGGTTCATTGAATTCAGAAAGTGAAAAACAGTTCATGAGCTGCATGGGCCCGTTTTTCGTTTATTTGCGAGTCCAGACAGACCAAGCCTTTCTTAATTATAAAAAGAGAAGAAGTGAATGCAGAATTCCTCGAACAATATAACAGAGGAGATGTATACGGTGGACTGAGACAAGTCTTTCTACCTGTCGAGTAACAATCAACCATCTTCACAGACATTGAGTGAGATCATGGTGCAAGGTAAGACTGGCAGGTATAGCACTTCAAGAAGATGTAACTGTTAAAAGGCCAAAGGCGTCTCTACTAATGGATGATTCTAACGAAATTGCATTCACTTGTCTCAATGTGCCTTGTCTCAACATATGCAATATTGCTGGACACTTGAGCTATAGAAAGTCGATCACGAGCCGTAATTTTTACCAACCCTCTACCATTTGCTGTTGACGCTTAGTCATGACCAATTTTGGAGTATAGATCAACGTGGCATAAAATTGACTCTAGACTCATGGGGTGTTAACACACAATCGAATGCTATTTTAAACTATTTACAAAATAGTATGGCGAGCTTTCGCAAAGCCCCCGAAACGTCCAAGTGAAAGTTCTCCCATTGTTTGGACTTCGTTTATATCAGGATGTCAAACAATGAGATAGGCGTTCGCGTTTGCGTTTCCGTGGGATTTGCGAAAACGCAAAATCCCTGAAAAGGGCTGACCAACTGCAGTTCAAATACAGGATATGTTGATTTCAACTGCAAGTAAGCGCTAAAGTGCTGAGTCCTCTCCGCAAGTATACATCTCCCTTAGTCTCGGCTGGCAAAATTAGTATTGGCCTACAACAGGGTCCACGCGCAAAAGGACAGAAGACATCTATCTCACTGTGAATATCAAGCGTATTATCATGCCCACTGAATTTTACGGGCAATTTTGATCAGTTATTTGAAAACGCGCCGGCTCCAGGCAAGTTTCTCGGAGGCTGGAGGCTATATATATAAGGTTCTGCGAAAGTTGTCCGTCTGCATGGAATCGGTGTGTTAGTTTTGCAATGTAGACCTATTAATGACTTACCCAATGCGGCGAGCAATTCATCGGTCCCGTCAGCCTGGACAGACTGCCATAGTCCGTTAAAATCGCAAGGCATCTTGTCGCAGGTAATAGTCTATGTCCTCGGCACAATCTTTAACTTCCCAGGAATTGTTGGTGAAGTCGTTACAGCGCTGGGCTTTTATCTATCCAGAGCAACAATTGATATTACTCAGAATTCTGCATTGATGACTAATGCAGTAATGATGGGGTAACTCGGCCACTATTCCACCAATGGCTGCATCTCAAACGTGGTTAATTAGCTAGGCCGCTGCTACCGTTGGTCGCTCTGTCTGACTTTCCCGTCATAAACTATTACTAGGCCGATAGATAGCCAACTGACTATAAAAAAAACCCAATCTTCTTCAAACATGAAAAACACACTTTTGTATCCTGCAAGTTGCACTAATTGGTCTAGTTTGCACATTCGCCTAATCAGTTGACCGGCGTTTAATTTTAAATATAATTGTTTTTTCTGGGTCTGACAATCTGCATGCCTGCAGCTGACAACCAGTGATAATATATATATAATGGATATGGGCTTTTATTCATATGAATTGATAGCTAGTGTAATGATGTAAATCACTATAACTCACACAACGTAGTGAGTGTAATGGTTACGTATGTATACACTGTATGTAAAGTGTAAACAAAATTCATATATCCATTGTTTCCTTCCTCGTGACGCTATATTATTACGACCCTGTGCCGGAACGCGAGTTTTTTTTCCTGAACCTTTCAGCAAGCACACTGTACATTGTACACGAACTTTCGACCAATCAGAAGTTACATGGCCATGACGTCACAGGTCTTGGAAACTTAGCGAGCCTGTGTCGAAAGGCGATGTTCAGACCAGAGATCGAGGGTTCGAATCCGACCTAGGTAAACTTTTTTTCTTTTTTTTAAATTATTTTTTCTTTTGTAAATTTTACAATATTTTTTGTGCTTTTATACAGACATGACAGAGGTCAATAAAAGCAGTATTCCTAATTCATGAGGGGCGTCCCCTATAAGAGGATTCACTGCCTTCACACCAGAAAATTTCATGGGGACCATCTTGAACAGTTGGGCATCCGTCACATTGACGTCATCGAGCTTCTGATTGGTCGAAAGTTCGTGTACAATGTACAGTGTGCTTGCTGAAAGGTTCAGGAAAAAAACTCGCTGCCAAATTTGAAGTAATAGAGGAATTCCCTGATGTAGGTCACGTGGTCAGGGTGGGGGAGTTCCGGTGTAATGTTTTTGAGTGTTTCTGTTTTTGAGTGTTTCTGTTTTTGAGTGTTTCTGTTTTTGAGTGTTTCTGTTTTTGAGTGTTTCCCCTCATTGTTTGGGAACGCTCAAAAATAGATTGACAAGTTTTTCTGTGTATCCCCCCTATTGAAAAGTCGTGGTCTCTCTAGCTGCCTATTGTTTGGAAACACTGACACATGGGGAACAACCACAGATGTTACACCGGCCGTACCGCCTGGCTATCCGATTTAGCATCTACCGTGCCGGAACGACATCAGCGCCTCTAGTGTCAAGATTGTAAATTTGCCATTCTTGATTTTGGCGCCAAACGAATCCAAAAAACGCGTTCTAAACAATTAAGAATATACATGTATCAGCTACAAAAATTCGTTATTAACTAACTGGTGAAGAAACATACACAAATATCTAGGCTAGCAGGTGGAAAATTCAATTATTATTTCACCACAGAGAGCTGCTTCTGTCAGCATATATGAGACAGCTACCGGGGCGGGCATGCGCAGGGAGCGAATTTTTTTCCCCTGAACCTGAATCCCTGTACAAATGTACACTGTGGTGCCCTCAAGGTTCAGGGAAAAAAATTCGCCGCCGTGCCGCGAAATTGTATATTGTGGTCCTTTAAAGCGTCTCGGAAGGTCTTATTTGGGGGGGGGGTTAAAATGCTCCAGCATGATGCCTGCGCAGAAATCCCCCTACATGCAGCCTAACAGCAACTTCGGGGACCAGAGTGGGATGTCGAAACAAATCAACCTCTGCCAGCTGCTTATATATTCAGATTGGGAAGGCCTTCCCTCTGCCAGCTGGTTATCTGGTCAGGTTGGGAAGACCTTGACTCAACCTAAAAATTACACCAAGGTTACCACTAATAGACTTTGGGGACGACAGGACAGCCTACGTAACAACCAACCTCTTCCAGTTGGTTATCTGGTCAGGTTGGGAAGACATTGACATAACCTTCAAAGGGCCCTTTAGCTGCACAAGACAACATTTCATTTCCGTTCTACATGGGTGCTACATGACAACTGATTTGGTTGTACCATGGTAATCATCTCACAAGGACGGACAAAGGAACAACCAACCTCTGCCAGCTGGTTATCTGATCTCACGAGACTGGTGGTACCCAATATCTACCTGAGGACAACTCTTTAAGCACAACTTGAGTACTACTTGGGACCACAGTCATCTTAGAAGACTGGTGAATCCTCGAAGTCCTTTCTCGCACCAAAAAGACATCAATATCTACATAAAAATACTTTATTTGAATAATCTGTCCACAGTGTAATTTTGGAAAGAAGCCCTGGCACTGATCGCTTCCTAAACCATCGAGAAGGACTGCTCACCCTGGCAAGATTGGATTAAGGATCACTCATTTTTCTCACCAAGTTTTACCCAGCAGGAGACAGGAGTGTTTAATGGACAACTCTACAAAGACGCCACACAAGCAAGGAGAGACAATGGAACATTGTCTCTCTTATGAAAAAATGCATTTACATCGTCCTTTGGCTTACGGAACCTTCCTTATGCATTTCCACAGTTGGGCAAACGTACATGTACAAGTATGTATGCTGAAGCCAAGTCCACATTTTGACAATGCCTGTCATATTTTTGACAATGCCTCTCATATTGATCCATTGACAGAACAAAAGACTCTCTTGAGCAGGTAACTGCTAGCCGGCCTTGCGCAAGGGGTAGAGGATTATAAGTGCCCGGATGCTGTGACGGAAATGTATTGTCTTTGGTCATGATCGGTCGCGGTTGATTTGAACGCCAGTCGGTTGGTGTGTGAGCTGCGGAGAACATCGGGGGAACAATTTCTCCGATTTCAAACGTAAAAATACCTTCAAATTTTCCGAAACAAATCAAAACGGCTGCAGCAGAAGGTAAGCACAGTATCTATTCCTGACAAAAGTATGGATTGGTTTCAAAGGGTTTTTATTGTAGAAATGGTCATGCTATCAAGGCGGGAATGAACTGCGCAGTTTGAAATTTCAAGTCAGACATGTGTGAATTATGTACATCACTGTACTTCATGTACAAGTTCAACGGCAATTTTAATTGCTATCCCCAATCGAATACCATTTGCTCAAAGAACCTAAAGGCGCACGTTCAAGTCATGATGGTAAGTATATGGAAGTGATCAGGTTAAATCTGCGTAATGCCATCACTTCGGTTCTATCCTGTGATGTGGAAATCTCCATTGAATTCATGAAGGTTTGTCTAATCATATGTAAGTTGACGTGAACAGTTTTAACAGTTTTAAATTCAACAACCATTATTAATGAATATTCATTTGGCGGCCACTATCCCGACTGTGGTGTAGCACCCGACTATAACTGGCATGAAAAGGGGATACGCTGGTTATGGATGTCAGATCGTGGTTCCCTGACCTTTGCAAACAATTTCACTGGACGTAACCCACGCGGCGACACCAAGGACCGCTGGCTGATCTATTGATGTGTTCGTATATAGGGTGTCAAAGTCGGAGAGAAGAAGAGCCACTCATCTCTTGTAGGGGGTCCATTTGGAAGTGTTTGCATTTGTTAGCCTATAAACACAAGATTTTAATCCTTCAGTCTTGGGTTTGGCGGAGAGAACTAATCTTACATAAGTCCCAAAACAATATCATATGTCTTAATGGCAATATTTATTATTGGGACCCAGTACAGTGCCGTTCTATCCAATATTCCTGGGGCTGTTGATGAGACTTCTTGTCTAAACAGTGCCATTCTGCCCCCTCTAAGGCATACATTGGCAACTAATGAATTTACTGTGAAATGAACACAGTTGAACACAATGTGAATAACTCAGTCTCGGTTTCACCGAAAAGAAGGTGACATGTTATTATTTGATTATGTATAATGGTCATGATAATTAGGAGACCCTGTGTGGGTGTTTGATCCAACATACCGCGTTGATGTGATTGGAGATGGAAGTTTGCCATAGTGCCTTAAGGTAGGCTATAATAAAGTCAGCATTAGTATGCGGGCGGGGACTATTTCCTTATGGGGCCTTATGGTTCAGCGTCTCCAAGGAATTATATTTTTAGAGTCCAATGGGGGGGGGGGAGGGTTAGGGGGCCTTCCCCCCAATGTACTGGCTAAAACCTGTCACTTTCAGAGAACGGGGGCGGGGGTTTGGGGGACTCATCCCCCAATGTACTGGCTAAATATGTCAGCGGGGGTTTGGGGGGGGGCTCCCCCATGTCAAACAGTTGTGTGTGTTCACTAGAGCTTGCTCTTTACATATTAGCGATGAAAGTGTAGGGGATTTAGCGTTATAACAGTTTCATTGACCGGCTAGAATCGCCTCAGCTGTCTCGAGGCACCTCCGTAGCCTGAATTGTCTTCGCGGCCCCTCCACGGCTGGAATGGAACGATTGAAAAACAAAATGGAGTCCTCGAAGAGGCCGCATGAAAGTGACATCTCAAAAGAATGCTTTATTCCAACAAAGAAAACTTCTCGAGATGATTATAAGAGCAGAAAAGATAACTTCATGCAATGGTGTTCCAGAGAGAGAATAAATATTGGCCCAAAGGCAAGTGAAGTTCGTGCATGAACCACTTCAAAATGGGGAGATTGTCTGTCCGAAAATAGGAACGAATTTGTACTGTGACTTAAGTTGGTCGTTTGCCGGATTATTAGGGTAGACCTGACTCGACAGAGCTTGTTTAGGCGCCCGCCAGTCAAGCGTTTTACCTGAAATAAACGGGTCACAGTGACTTGACATGTTCTGTTGAGCTTCGGGACATGACTTCCAGCAGTAGTCACTAAGTCTGTAGTCATTTGATCATGGGCATAGCCTACCAGTACCATGTACCACTTTATCATGTTATTTCGATTATCTCTTCAGGTCATGATCAGTCGGGAGGGATCATGTGCCCAGTTTGGCATGGTGGCGATTGCAGATGTCAAGGAATCAGAATGCTTGTTTGAGGTACCTAGGCACTGTGTTCTCAGGCCAGAGACATCTAGTGTTGCAGAGATCATAAAGGAAGGTTTGTAGTTGATATCTTAAGTAATCATAAACAAGCAACTTAAAAGACCAATGCTGGGTCGTCCAAGGCTCGACAATGATCCTGTATTGAAACTTCTGATGATATAGGCCTATTGTATGACTCATGAGAAAATTATGCCGAATTGAAATCAATTTTTGGGTTCTATTCTAGTTTTTTTACTTCTTTCCAGCATCAGATCAGCTCGTGAGCGAAAGTGGTTGGGTGAAGCTTCTGATATCGCTGTTGTATGAGTACACAAATCCTTCATCTAGGTGGAGGCCTTATTTTGAAATGGTTCCTGAATTCTCCGAGGTGGACCTGCCAATGTTCTGGGACAGGTAAGCATACAGGGGAGGGATCTAGGAATGTGGTGTGGGCACTTACTTTCAACATCAAAATTGCTAGTACTGACGATATCCACCCTAAATTGGATAATTTTTCTGGTCTGGGAAGTACATGCATCTTTTGAAATCTAATGTGCAAAGAAAACTAGGAGGAATTTGACTTGTCAGCGAGTGTGACAGTAATAATAATGAAAGCTGGCCTTGAAAATATTAGGTACAGGATTTTGACTGATATTATTGTCTCTCTTATTATTGACAGGTCTGAGAGACTGGTAGAGTTGAGAGGAACAGGAGTAGATATGGCTGTAGAGAAAGATCTTGAAAACGTCAAGAAAGAATTCAACAATATTGTTTTGCCATTTATCAGGAAACATGATGATAAATTCCCGTAAGTCAGTAGAGGATGCTTGATTACTCAATTTTGTGCATTCATGCAGGAATGTCTTTAGAGATGCAGAACACTTCTTACTGTAGTATACTATAGCATTGCCTATTGCGTTACATTCTAACATTCTTGTAAAACTATGATAAATTCAATACTTTTTATGGTATGACGGCGAAGGTAATGGTCCAATGCATGTAATGGTATTCATTCTTGTCACAACATAAGATGGGAGATATGACTGGGTATGAATTGTGATGTGTCATGTCCTTAAAGAGTATCTAACGTATTCATACTGTAACCAGTCAAGTCAAAGTCAAAGTCATTGTGCAGGCATTGCAGTCGAAATTTCTGCCCTGTTTTTTCATTGGGAATTTATGTTCTGTTTCTCAGTCTTAGTGTCCTTGTGACAAGATTCACAACTTTCCGTTACTTTTTCAGAGTTCAGTGTCAAAGTATAGACTTGTACAAGCGAATGGTGGCATTTGTCATGGCATACAGCTTCACTGAGCCAGAGAGAGAAGAGGATTCTGATATCGATACAGAGGATATGCCCATTACTAAATCACCTCCGATGATGGTTCCAGTGGCAGACATACTTAATCACATAGCAAAGAATAATGCTAGTTTGCAGTTTGGGAAGGAGAGCCTAAAAATGGTTGCAACGAGAGATATAAGAAAGGTAAGAAAAGAGTCTCTGAAATGTTTCCTGTCCACTGCTTAGTTCTCCCTTCTGTTCTTTTCAGCTACATGTAGAACCTCTTACCTGCGTAGCATTGGACATTATATTGACGTCAGTTGTCGCCTCAAAAGCCTTAGTCACCCTACTTTGACTGATCATACTGTGACTTACAAATTTTTAATTTTTCCTAATGTCAGGAACGAGATAAATAGTCGGTGAGTGTCACTTGTCACGATCGAGAAAGATAATGACAGTCACTTGTCAAGTCCATCGAAAAGTTATATTGAGGCTCGGTCAAGTGCAGGTTGGTAATTTTTTGTATTTGTGTTTTCAGGGTGAAGAAGTATACAACACATATGGTCAATTGGCGAACAACCAGTTATTACACATGTACGGATTTGCAGAGCAGTATCCTGACAATCATTTTGATACAGTGAGTAGTGCTTCTTATTCTGGTCACTCAGTGATAAAATAAAAGCAATAAAATGTGCATTGGAATGTTTTTTCCTAGACCATGAAGACAGTCAAACAAATTTGGGAATCCCCTTTGCCTTTTTCCACATGGGATGTTTTGTAAACATTGGCATGATAATACACATGTACATACAATTCTGCTCTATTGTCTTTTTTCAGGTCGATATTCCAATGAAGTTGATTTATGAAGTTGCAAAGCAGGAAACGGAAGATGTGGATCTTCTTGATGAGAAGTGGGAATTTCTCCAAGGCATGGTAATGCAGAGCCTCTTCTTGTTGTTTTTCTTCCGCACCTGTCTACAATGAATTATGTGAATAAAACCTGATGACAAGTAGCTTTTTGCTAGTGCTTGTGATGTAACAATGTCATATTCTATCTTTCACTGTGCATTTTTCTCATTCTCACTTTGCTCTCTCTACAACAGGATTTGATACCAGATGACGGGGTATTTGTCATTGGAGCAGACGGTGTGCTTACAGAAGAGGAACTGTATCACACATTGAAAGTTTTGAATCTGAATCGGGCCGAGTTTGAAGACCATCGTGAGAAAGAGGGTTGGAGTGACGATAATGAAGATGAAGAAAACATGACCTTTGGTAAAAATTTAATACTTTATATTGGAAAATCCCCCTTTTTATGAAACTAGAGATTTATGATTTGAATCTTGGTTAGCTTTAATGAAGCTGCTGTTCTCGGGATGTAAATATATGATGTGTGCCAGTTTTGATCAGGCTTGGTTGAGAATAGCATGTGTGCTTCTATTCAGCTGGCCACAAGTATACGTACGTATTTTCAGAAGAGATGGCCCTAGAAATTCTTGATGGTCAGTTTTGTGAAGAGTGAACTACAGAAAACTTTGAACAACCGTTTGTGTTTTAAAATCTTTTCAGCCAACATTCCCTTGCTGCCCCAATCATGGAAGGTATTACTTGCCAAGTAAGTGTTGAATATCATACATCAAAATCGAAATGTGTGTTTGATATTTTCTTGAAGAGTGACAGGACAAAACATTGCATGACAAAGGAACATGCATACATTCCGATGGGCAATTCCTGAAGAGTCCTTAAGACTTACCTATTCAGGAGGCACTTGGCTTAATCAACCTCTTGAACATTTATCAAGTAGAAACGTTGCCTGACATTACTTCGGAATCCTAATTTGATTTAAAATTGATTTCTCATGATTATCTCTACCATTCATGCTGTACGGCTAACATCAACATCTTTTCCCCCATATTTCAGGGTGCTGCAAGAAACATTTTCAGGATATGCACAATCACCGGAAGAGGATGAAAAACAGTTGCAGAATCTCAGCACCTTGTCAAGACGGAAGAAATATTCATTATTCGTACGGAATGGCCAGCGGAAATTGTTACAGAGACTCTTACAGTGTTGTCAGTAACTTTTTTCGCCTCTCATCCATATTGTCACTGGGGCCATCATACATTACGAAATATGCTCTGGAAATTTCATTGTTCATTACATCTGCATTTTCAAAATAAATGCTTTTTCGGCTGTTTTTTACAAATACGCAACATTTAATCATGAAGATACCTGTATTGTCTGAAATAAGCAAAGTTTTTGTGTGCCATGTTGATATTTTGTTTCATCTTCATTAATGTTCATGCAATCATGTGTTAGCATGCTGTCATGCTAACTTGCTTTCTAACTACTGGGCCTCGGCAGTACAAAGTTAGGTTAGTATTGAATGACTTGAATGGAATTTAAAGCTCCAGGACCACACAGTAATCCCACCAAGCTTGCAATTGTTTGTGATTACATGTGTACAGAATCATTAATTCCAAAGAGGCGCGTATATTTTTTGTCATTCCTACATGTACATGTAGTTTATGAGTTCTGTATAAAGTGTTGTGTGAGTTGGTGTATCTTTAGAGTACATTTAAAGTACTTGAGTACTTTCTTACATGTATATTGGTCTCCATGTTAGTTTATTCATCATCTTGACCACCAAGGTTTTTACATCTCATCTGTTTAATTCTTATATCTTCAGAATGACCTGATGTAAAATCCTAGTTCGGGATGTACATTCATGTGTCGATTTGTGATTGGAGTACAGTTGAGCCCCTTTGTTAAAGACAAAATTTCACGGCCCACAGGATGTCTTTTAAACACAAATACCTGTTATTCTGATGTACTTTGTTGAAACTAGCCACTGATTTTTGGTAGTCTGCCATGACATTGCAGGATTATTTTCATTAACCCACAAAATGTGCAGCTGTTAAATGTAAATGTATTCAGGCTTGGAATGTCTTGTTGGATCAAAGTTAAAATGAAGAGGTGACACCACATTTTTTTCGCTGAAATAAAGTTGCAAAAAAGAAGGCAAACTCTGTTTAATAGCAGCCATAATTGTTATTGTTTGTTTACAATATCTTGGTAATGTAATGATTATCTTCCGCTATAGATAGAGTATAATTTGTCAGTGTAATATTAATGCATTTAAGTAAAAGTGTGTGTATTGGTGGGCATTTTCTTCCTACACAAAACTACCTTTATGTAAGAACTGTAAGGTGAAATTAGTGTCTTTTGATTAAAAAATGCTATTGCAGAAATATGTCTGTTTTATCCTTACTTTATTGCCTAGCATGCAATTTATGTCATGATATATTCTCCAAGGTTCTGCTATCACAAGCAGAGCTAAAATTTATGTTCTTCAAGGCATTTCCCTAATGGAAGTCCTGTAGTGTTTGGATGAGAATTTGAAGAACATAATTTCATTATCAGTAATCACAACAGGTGCCGGGGCACATTGGGCTGACCATGGCCTATCATTAACAAATGAGGAAGCTTGGTTGTATCATTTTCACAGCTCCACAAAAATAGACAAAAGGAATCTTTGAATGGTGGGAAAACACCCCACAGAATCCAGGGGCATCATTTTGTGGCGAGCACAATACAACCGCAATAGAATGCTCCTCATCGCTCGGAAAAGCCAACCAACGCATGGGGCCAACACCTTTCCTGACTTGGGGCAACCAATTGAATTGGTTAAACCAACAAATGAAGTCATTGGGGCCAGCCAAAGCGTACATGTAGTCTTCCCAATTGATTGCAACCTCGGAAAAACCAGTCGGACAAGTTAGCTAGATGCACATCTACTTGCGTACCACAAGCTTTGGCTTGAGACTCATCTTAACCAGCTTGGGCATACACTGGTCATCCATACCAGGCATACCTCTCATCCCTGGTCAACTGCAATGTGATCTTGACCTTTTAAGTACATTTCTCTTACTGTTTATGTCCTTACACAGCAGAGGTTTTGTTTCTGAAGAATCACTCAGACTGGAGGACTGTTCATTCCATCTGATTCAGGCTGGATCTGCCGGAACAAGTTTGCCCAATCCCTCCATATCATGGAAGTCCATGTCTTGAAGATGTTCAAGAACATATATGTGGACCGAAAGGAAATGTAACATCTCATGCAATACAATACATGTATTTACATTTCTACTACGAGTACATGGAAGATGTGGTTTTCACAATCATATCGTTGACTTCAGAAAAGAACAGAAGGAAGAATATTTCTATTTCAACATTTTATTGTATGCATTTAACAAAGCCAATCATACTGTTGATGTCAGTATTGAAAAGAAGGAAAAATTCTTCAATATTTTCCAAACTACCAGTTATCTCACACATACATGTACACAAGTATATAGCTACCATTTTTAAAAATTCCCAAAAATACTTTTCTAAAAGAAACAATTGTTATGGAAGACTTCCAGTAAGAAAACATCACGGGTTGCTTGGATGCCCTTATCTAATTCCTATCATACACGGAGACAGTCACCAAAACAATGCTTTCGCAGTAAAAAGCCTAAATCAACCAAAAGGGCCGATAGCAGGGCACAAACACCAACCTAACCTTTTCATTCAGCCCTGAAGGAGAATGCATAGCTAACTGATGCCAGATTGTAGAATACACCGAAGACCCTGCAGTAGGATTATGTCCTTGCCAATATCCTCTGTTTAACTGTCCTCCTGGACACCTAATCCTAGGTAAAGCTCCTGAGCTGTCAGACCTAAGTAGATCTTATTCCTAAGAGACTCTGGTACCAGTTCAAACACCCTGTCCCTGATGTATTGTACCGTATACTTATCAGAGAAGTGAATCAAGAGGATGCCCTCGACATTATCAAACAAATGCGCATGTTCACAGAATTGCTTCAGGTGTATATGTCCCACTGATTCAGCTTTTGCAATGCTTGATCGTCCACGTCTGTCTGCGTCTTCATCCACGAAAGTACATTCCGTGATCAGGAGTTTGACATTGAGGAGATCGGGGGTAGGCGGGTTCAAGAACACATCGAAAGTTGTGTCCCCTGGAATGAGGAAAAGTTGCAGAGCATTGAAAAAAAGACCGAGATTTTCCGGTTATTTTTTTTTTGGTGGGGGTCTATCAATTAGATCAATCGTGACTAGAAAGGATGTATCTTTGCCCTTTATTATGAGTGCAAAGACCATAACCACTATGCAATAACAAATTTGTTCCTTCACCATATACCACGACATGTACTAATGTTGTCCACTTTTGACCAATTTATAAAACCTGAAGTAATTTATATACACTACCTGTATACGCAATTTCTGGCTCAACATGGGTGTCATACAATTCTACTCCCTTCTTTTTCATCAGGACTCGCTCGTAACTCATCATATCCTCATATTCATGTTTCAGCTGCTTCTTCTCATGGTAGACGATGTAGCCTTGACTGGGGACGCGGTGATACGTGGGGAATGGGATTGCAAATCGATCCCATGGTAGCTGAAATGTCAATCAAAACATGCCATGTAGGAATCAAGGTCACATCACAATCTGAGAGCCTACTCTATGAGGTTTGCAGAAAGAGGCCCAGGCAGACCTTTGTATCCTTAAGATCTCTGAAAACCCCTAGAAAGTGTTTTCCTGATGAGTGAAACCTTTTCTGCAATTAACTCACCTTGATAGTTTGACCAGGACTACACGACCGAATATCGATACTCCTCAATGATGCTCCTCCCTCCATCAATGAGAACTGTTTCACTATGGTGGTGAGTGGTTGCATTAGATGATCTGGCACATAATATGTCGCAGGAACCATGCCGTTCATCTCACGTTTTGAAGCATGGCTGGTTAGTCCCATGGTGTGGTCTGTATGTCCATGGCTGCAAAAGACAACAGCGGTAAATTTGAAAAAAACTAGGCTGCCTGCTTGAATCAGTCATATTGCGTATTAGGAAAACCAAATCAACATTTACAAGTGTCATAGAGTAATCATTGAAATAACCACCTCATGCAAACTATGTTTGTCAATTACAACCTTGTTCTGTCACATACCTGATGAAGACATACTGGGAGCAGAAGGCCTCCCTGCTTGCATAGCCTATATCAAATGCCACGGTCATGTTGTCTCTGTTCACAATCACCGATGTCCCCAGTCCCGAAATGGACCATGGATACACATTGTAACCATTTATATGAAAGAAAGACATGTCCTCATCATAATGATAATCAGATTCCGGGGGTGTTGGAATATCAAGCGATTTTTGCCTTCTTTCAAGTTTGTCTGAAGGACTTGCCTTCTGACAGAAATGTCTATGGAAGCTGAGTTGCGACTCTGTCACTTTCCGAAAGCCTTCTTTTGGCACACTGTGGATTGGGTAACATCCCTTCTGAACAGTGCATTGAACTGAAACAGTGGACAGAGATTCTGATTCATTTCCCTGGATCATGTGTATCTTGCTACTGTTGCAAGAAGTAGACTCCTCTTTTAGAAAATGTACTTCAGAGCCAGTTTTGCATAAAAGTCTTCGTCCTGAAGCAATCACTAATCCATTTTGCCAGAAGAAACGCCGAGGACAGACTTGTTTTCGAGTCCACAAACTCAGGCAAAGTGGTGAGACAAGACGTCTTCCCCTCACACCTGACATCACACCTATTGTCTTCTGTAGCATCATCCTGATGCCTGATACCCAAATGTTTCCTTGGTAAAAGTTGTCTAAAGAAGAACTCACTGCATCAAATTCCTGATTGAAGAAGCAGTCTAGTCGTCATCATAAGATTCCTGAAAGAGTACCAGGGAGGACGATAAACAAACACCATTTAAGATATATAAAGAAGAGTTAGGACGCTAAACAATCACATAAGGAAGAGCAAGGTCAATAAACAAACATGTAAGATAAAGCAAGGACAGGGCAAAGAACAGGCCTTGCCCAAAGACAATACTACTTCTTCATCTTCTTCCTGTTCAAAGGGGATCATGACTTGAGCATATATTACTCTATGTGAAAATAATGTGCAGCTAGATGCAAGTAACATGACATAGCCTATCTATCAGTCTATGTAAAAACAGAAAGGTTAATTTTAGCTATAGCTGAAAGCAAGAATTGTATAAAGGTTACATATAAGTAATGAATACTCACCCAGTCATAGTCATGTAGGCCTATGTAGGTAGGCCTATACATCATTAACATATTGGCATATAGGCCTAGTTACTTCCAAATGACAGGAAAACATCCCCTGGATCGGCTCGGCCTATATAGCCTATGATGATAGCTAACGACCTACATCATGACACGCATGAATCAATCAGGCCAATATCATGATATACAGGGTAGGCCAACACTATTCGACGGGAAAAAGGGTGGTTGCATGGCAACCCCAAAAATCAGGATTGGCATGCTGGCTGGGCATCGGCTGCCCAAGTGACCTTCGTAAGTGACCTCCGGTGATGATGGGCTCCGAATTACGTTCAGACAGCACGATATTTCATGAAACAAGCTAGGAAATGAAGTACCATACCTTGTACACTACCTGAATGCATTGCATGCCCAACGTCGTTTGCCTTTTTCTTTTCCTTGGTAACTGATGGGTAAATTATATAATCTCAGACAAATTCCTTGTCAACCGTTTAGTGACTGAGCTCGACCCCCCATACTTATATAGCTACCCCCATCTCCAAGACTGACACACAAACAATTATGACGTCATTCCACAGCATTACTTATGGCAAGCCAAAGCGGAATTTATTCAAGACTTTAGAATTACCATTCAAGAAGTTAAATATAAGTTCAAGAAGGAAATATATGTTCAAGACTAAAATATGTTCAACCTTGAATCAAATGTTTTCAACCTTGAATAAAATATGTTCAACCTTGAATAAAATATGTTCAACCTTGAATAAAATATGTCCAACCTTGAACAAAATATATTCAACCTTGAACAAAATATATTCAAGACTCACGTGACCATATTCAAGACGCACGTGACCACAAAATTGATGACGTAGAGCGTAGAATCTGTGGTACTTCCGATGCGTTCTGTTTCACGACAGGCATTGCGCATTTTGAACCTATAATTTGCCTGATATGTCTGTGAAACATGTATCGACTCTGACATTCACTCGGCATCCATATCATGATGTGTAGGATTACAGTACATGTCAGGTGTAGGCGGCTAGGTACGTGTACAACCATGTGTCAAAACCTCGTGCGAACAATTCGAGCTCCGAAACGCAACACAAGTACCATGGGTTCGGGAAAGTCCGGACGCGGGTTCGGGAAAGTCCGTAAAGCATCAAAACATGAGCAACTACGTCATCAATTTTTGTGGTCACGTGCGTCTTGAATATGGTCACGTGAGTCTTGAATATATTTTGTTCAAGGTTGAATATATTTTGTTCAAGGTTGAATATATTTTGTTCAAGGTTGACAATATTTGATTCAAGGTTGACAATATTTGATTCAGGATTGAACATATTTTGGTCTTGAACATATATTTAACTTCTTGAATAGTAATTCCACGGTCTTGAATAAATTCCGCTTTGGCTTGCCATAATTACTGGGAAAACGAATAATTCGTATTTCAATGACGTAAATGCAATGATGACCACTCAATACGCCAATCATTTTGCATTGCCATGGAAACTTCGAGAACGTGCGAACTCGGAAGCAACATCATAACCTATCGGCACTAGACTCCCTGGGCATGCAGCCTGTCGCGTCTATGGTCCTAATTTTGTCTCCTTGCGGTTAGGGGGAGGAACGAGGCCGGTCCACTGCGTCCGGAGTGTAATCGGCGCCAGCTCGAGTTGAGCATCGCTTCTCCAAATTAAAGCTGACCCAGTGATAAATCAACGTGCATGGAAACACTTGAACCAAGCAATGTTCTTTATCACAACCTCCTCCCTTTCCATACACATGTCCTTCTTTTGCTCATTTGTCACCAACCTATAACTGGGCTGGTTACTCTATTAAGATGATACTGTATATTTTCTCAATCGGAAATATCTTGGAGTAGGCCTATATAAGTCCAGGAAAAATTTATGCACCGCCAAATGAGCAAGACACTTAAGTTTCACCTATGCAATGCTTCAGCACAGCATGCGTTCAAAAATCAATTCCCTCTTACCCGGATGGTAGATCCGGCTGCCAAAATTTGCCCTATCATATTTGCAGTAAAACTAAATTAGAAGCCACCAGTGAATAGACAGAATGCTTATCGTTCATAATGCTGCGGTATGAAACGCATACATCAGGGCCATATTATTGAAACAGTTGCCGCAGTCCTGCCTCCCATTGGTATAATTTGTCAAAGAAATCATCTTTGAAGGGAACAAGATCCGGAACATACGTGTAACGTACAAGATTGCATCATTTCTCAGTACTCATGTACAGTTCATGTTGCGCCTTGTTATCTCCGGAGGATCCCGTTTGGGATGAGGCAAGTTGGCATCAGCCCATTGCATCTAATTACCCATCCAATTGTATAATGTTAGATACCATGGAATGGGGATTTGATGTGAAGCATGATACGATGTCTTGTCAGTTGAGGTATTTTCGATTTTTTGAAGGATAACTCAAGAACCAGGATGTGTAGAGTAAAAGTTCTCAATGTTTAGGTAGGTCATTTCTGCTTTTCCCGTATGCATTCTTTGTTATACAATATCATACAAGTTTTTATCCCTTTCGTCAACGCACGCTGCAAAAAGCTGTAGAGCGTAATTTTTTTGATGGTACATGTAAATGTATGTTTCGCCAGGGACTGAGGTTCTGATACCAAAGCTGTGTTTCACTTTGAACTTGCCTGATTTCACTTTGAACATTGTTAAAAATAATTTCATCGGAAAACTAACCTTCAGTGTTGTACATACCTGGTAATCTGTTCTAAGACACATGTATACACGCATCACTTTCCGTTTTATGAAGTAAGATTTATTTCTTTGCATTGGTTTCAGGGCTGCAGAGAGTATTACAATACATGTGTTGATTTGTCTCTACCTACACCGGCATATCGATCACTCAACGCTTTCTGTTTGGCCGGCGCAAGATCACAGACCGGTTGGACGCGAATAAAAAAATGAATATCGTATCGGCAAATAACAAAAACAAAGCTGATGAAGAATTCGCCAACTTCTGGCATAAATTCGTCGAAATTTATTGCCATTGTAAAGGCATGCATGTAACAGTGAAGTACACCCTTTGCGGCTTATCCAATTTCCGGCTCTGTGTGTGAACACTGCTCCATCCCATTGCCATCATTGATCAAACAATCCCTTCAGAGATACTGCGTATGTTAATCATCACAAGTCTTGCATACAAAAACAGGCGAAATACGCCGCAATGATGGCGGATTAGATGACTTGTGTCTTGTAATTTGCACCATCGAAGACTTCTTGAATATCCCCCCATGGTGTCTTTCTGTTAAGAATTTACGAGGAAGGCTGAGGTGATGAACTGTGAGGTTTTTGGATTGGTCAGCATTTGTCGTCAGTTGTTTTGAGCGTAAACAAAATTAAAGATGGCCGGCAAAGCCGCCATTTTAGAAAAGGACATGCACGAGGCGCTGATTGGCGCACGTGTCGCAATAAAAGCACATTCACTTGTCAAATCTCAGCAATTAAGTCATCACTGCGATGAATCGGTGTTTACACAAACTATATCTGCTAAAGACGAGTGCACATGGCTCCGCAATATCTTCTAGTCAAAATGCACGAATGAACAAACCTAATTTGGGGGTGTATGTGGGTAGAAGTGTCTCCCACACAAAAATCAATCTTCATCCACAACAGTCCGAATGTTTCGCAAGTCTTGCGAAGAGCTACGAATGCCGGACGAATTAAGGAGTATGTGGATGTATAAAAATTTTTTATCGAAGATTTAAAAAAAATTTGTTTCCTCCTGCAGCTTAGTATAAAAAAAGATTTACGCGTACATGAATTAGCACAGAACTTGATGACACCACAAACCTTCGTAAATCGTGCTTTGTCATTCGTAAGGATTGCGAAACCTTCCCATCTCTGTCTAACTATCCAACCAGATAATATTATTGAATTTGAAATTAGACGTAAGTAATCCAAGTAAAAAAAATAAAATAAATTGTCCTTCATTAGTATCAACGAGCTGTCGTGTTCATGTCAGGTTTAAAGAGCTTATTATCATTCATAAATCTATAATGAGTGTCCCAAAAGTATACGTACGTTCCTGATGGACCAACATCGCTATTGGCACAACTCTTCCAATAATAAACTTTCTTTCATAAAGGACACTGAATTTGGTCCGGAATTGCCCATTTTGACCTACGTAGGATCCATTAAGGATCAATGCCGGGTGTATTGCCCTATACATGTACATCTTCATAAGACGCGCTGTCTATAATTCAGCTATCTATATACGTGTCCCGACCATGTGAGAAGGCAAATATTTATTCCAAAATGCTCTCAAGAGACATGTATTATTCAGAAGTCTAGTATTTCGCTGAGACTCCCTGGATGAATTGCAAGATTTACGCCTCATCTCGTGATAGTAATCTGTACTGACTTTTATTATGTAGCCGACCGTCAATGCGATCCTCACGGTGGCTGTTCTCTTCGGTTAGCCTCATTGCTAATTCGATTATAAAGCTTAATGCAATCTATGCACTCATATGCAATAGCCAAGTAAGATGACATACATGTACAAGTACATACTGATACGTTATACGCTAACATACTTATAGTTCCTGCAACAATCTATCCCCGCTTTTTTATCAAAAAAATTTTCTCCTGAAATGATATACATGTACGCGTTTTATTACTCTTTTTGTTTCAGACGACGAGAATTGACCGATCTGCGCTGGGTTCAACGTTCGAACAGATAGAGCGAAGTCATTGGTAAACGAATGAGTGCAGGATGGCCCAAAGGAAAAATAATTAGAAACACAACGCTACATGCACAATGTCGGTATTCAAGTAAGATTTTATAAGAATGAGTCTTGAAAGTACAAAAATATTAAACTAAAGAAGATTCAAATGAGTACATGTATACGGTTTGCTGAAGGATAAACACTGCATCTATAGGATTACAAAAGTGATTTGAAGGGCTACATGGTTTGCTGAAAGATATTACGACATACATAAATGATTCGAAGGAGTTTAAGTTCTGTGCTGAAAGATATTACGCTATAAATAAATGATTCGAAGGAGTTTAACTTCTGTGCTGAAAGATATTACGCCATACATAAATGATTCGAAGGAGTTTAAGTTCTGTGCTGAAATATATTACGCGGCTATAAATAAATGATTCGAAGGAGTACAAGTTTTGTGCTGAAATATATAACACTATAAATACATGTAATTGTTTTGAAGGAGTACAAGTTTTGCTGAAACATATTGCACTATGAATGATTCGAAGGAGCAAACGTTTGCTGAAATATATTACACTATACCAATACATAAATGATTCGAAGGATAGGTCTACAAGTGTGCTGAAATATCGCTATAAACAAATAATTCGAATGAGTTCGCGGTTTTGCTGAAATATGTAACGCGATGAATAAATGATTGGAAGAAGTACACGTTTTGCTGAAATATCTTACGCGATAAATGAATTATTCGAAGGAGTACAGTGCTTGCTGAAATATATTACACTAGAAGAATAATGATTGGAATGACTACAGGTTTGCTTAACGATCAATAATTGCTTTTGGCGAAGTCTGAGAAGGGTACAAGCACAAGAATGGCTGTGTTTTGAGAACACAAAGGAATGTCATTTCACTTCAATGTTTGCTTGCATTCTGGTCATTAAAAATCCAAAATATTTTCAGGGATGGGTTGAATGTATTATAATGTAATATTATTATAATCTCTAAAATACGAAAAAGTATGCATTTGATAGAGGATTACGATACCACTCGAAACGGGGACTACGTCTCGAAGAAGCGGCGTCGATTGAGTGGCGGGGTGTTGCGCCGAGAAAGGGAGCAAAGGGCCACTCAGAAGGTTCACTTGGACATCGGTGGTATTGTGTTTACGACTTTTCCCTCCACGTTAAGCATCATCCCTGGAAGTCTTTTATCATCGTTATCGTGTGATTGTGAGTTCTACAACAAATGTACGAACACTTACTACTTTGACAGGAATCCTGAAATATTTCCAAGTATACTTGATTGCTATCGAACTGGGGAGTTTCACATACCATTGAGCTGCTGCATAGGATCTATCAACAACGAATTAAAGTTCTGGAAGATTCCAGAGGAGTACATTGCAACTTGCTGCCTGAAGCGAATAGAGGAATTCGAAGTCAACCGCCGGACTATGGAAGATCTGAAGCGAGAATTTAAAAGTAGTCTAGAGGAGCACCTTATGATGTTAGGCAACTTGTCCAGATGTGCCGACATTAAACTTAGGTGTTGGATGTTTCTGGAGTTTCCGGCGTACTCAAAACATGCTAAGGTGAGTAATCATTAACTATAGGTGAGTATATCATTAACTGTAGAGGAGTAGTCATTAACTATGTGAATCATTGATATTGGGTTGATAGTAGTCGTTAACTAGGTGAGTAATCATTAACTTGCTACACAATGTTGGCAAATCGCTAATCAAAGTGAGGGCAATTCCAATCAACATTGCTTCAATTTCACCAAATCACTGAAACCGAGGGTGAACGTGCTTCAAACGAAATCTCAGAGCACCGCAACGAAGCATTCGATAGTCTAATTTCCACATTTAGAAGCTCCTTCAAAGAAGATTAAATGATGTAGATAATTCAATTATACATGTGTATTTCCAACTCTGCAAACTCTCTGGGACACCATTAGATCAATAATTGGAATAATATATCAAATGTGACATCATAGTTACCACGCAGATTGCCGTATCTTCCGAAAGTATCAAATTTGTTGAAAACGTCCTTGAGAGTGCAGTAACCAGCTAACGACTGACACAGTGATAAATCCTTTTTGATTTATTTTTATGATTTATATAGCACTTACAGAAGATACGCATAGTGCTAATACAAAAAATCATGATTTTACATACTTTACAAATGTTATCTTCATTGACCCTTGCTCCTAATTTGCAATAACATGTTGAAATCGGGTAACCATCAGTGATTTTCAGGAACAAAACAAAACTGTTCCAAGAGTAATAATTTTTTTGTTCACTGCCGAAATTCACTTTTTAAGTACAGAATTCAACTTCAGCTGTGTTGATTAAAAGCGTTTTCCCGTTTTCGGGATGTCCACGAATCCATGGCCAGGGGATTGTCCAATGAAGTTCTGAATTCTGCATCCCGGCGCAGTCATTGAAATGAACCATTCAGAGGGCTCTTGGAAATGGGTGTACCGGTCGTATAAGCATGAGCTGAGCGAGGGAATGAATTGTTTTCGTTGTAACATGTCTCAGCGCGGGTAATCAATATTATGTGGCTAGTTGAAACAGAGGGTTACTGTAACGAAAGACAATATTACAGTGCCAGTTCATCTATACATTGTACAGTATAATGTAAATATAGATACCGGGTATAGTAGTTTTGGCTATAGATAAGGGATTTCTCGTTGAACACCTTAACGTATTTTAGCTCTTCAGCTTCAAAAAATCATTGTGACCTGTCAGGCTGATTATTATCAGCGCAGCAAATAATGTGGTAATACCATTTAAATACTTCATTTATTTCAGTGGTGGTCGTTTTTCGTGGGCATGCTGCTGGTCATCTCAGTCATCAACCTGGCCCTGAGCAGCCACCCAGTCCTGACGGTCCAGGGGCCGCACAATATCTCCTGGGTAGGCGAATTCAAGAACAACCCGAAATTTGCCCGGCTCTTCGGTCGTCTTCCACACCCTGTCATCGTACGATTGGACGAAGTTGTCAACATTATTCTGACGTTCGAGATTGTGACGAGGCTCATTACCTGTCCGTCGAAGAAGAATTTCTTCCGATCCGTTTTGAATTGGTTGGACATGACCGCCTTGCTCACGTACTGGGTGTTTTCTATCATGATGAACATAAGTATATATACAGACTTGGATACGAGAGAATTTGTTCTTATCATGTTCATTCTAGGAAGCTTCATTTTCTTGCGAATTTTGCGCCTTTTTAAGATATCCAGCACATTTAAAAGTCTCCGTATACTCATCTTGGTGCTAAAGCGAAATTCTCGCGAACTTTCTACACTCGTGCTCTTTCTTATGCTCGGCATGTTATTGTTCTCTTCTCTTGTTTACCTCGCGGAACTGCACGTGCCCGATACATTTACCAACATCCCTGATGCCTTCTGGTGGTCTGTGATCACCATGACTACTGTTGGATACGGCGACATGTATCCAAAGAGCTATCCGGGTTATCTCGTCGGCGTGATGTGTGCAATGGCCGGCATGGTCGTATCTGGCCTCGCCATCCCAATCATCAGCAACAATTTCTCCCTCTATTACAACTACGCGAAATATTTCCGGCAGAAATTTAAAGTATCTGCAAACAAAAACGCTGTGTCAGAGAATAGGTTTGCTAATCACGGAGTTCGCGGCATGGTGAGACGATTTCATAGTCGAAAGACTTCATCAAGGGAGCTATCAAGTGATCCTGATGCTGGTGATGCGCTCTTCAATTGCAGAAATGTAACCGAAACTGTGACTGTCATATAACACGTTCAATGCCTCCTTCGCTATGTCATCTTGTCCAGGTTTTAACCATTATTTCATTCACCAGTTTCCTCATGCAGTATTCAAAGGTCGTATAGGCCTACTGAAGACCTCGATTCTACTTCACCGGACCAGTCACAATTTGGGAGTAGCCTATCATTTGAATCAACGACAATTCTGACTATCTACATGAGGAAATGGCATGCATGTATGGGATGTGGTCGCCACCAAGTTAACCAGATGACACAGCGAGCACAAACAAATCTTCCCTTTATTCTCAGGAAAACACTTGTGCTGTCATTGACATTTTCTTTTATATCAAATCTTGTGGTATGTAATTTGTACTGGCGGGGCGCTTGAGTAAGCCCTGGCCTGGATCTCGCGACCACTGAGACGTCGCTTGAAAACGCACAAGTGGGGTGGCTATAAAGTACATGGAAAGGATTAAACAAGGTATACCGGACCAGGGGTGCGTGCGTACACGTTTACACAACGAGAAGTAGGCCTACTCGCTAACCTTGTCTCTTGTTTAGTTCAAGTACGGCCATCTAATCCCGACGTAACCCCACTGCGAGGGTCGCTTTCGGCGCCAGTGCGGTGGATTTACTCGTCATTACGCGCTCAGCGGGCACACTGGTACATGAAATGGACCTGAAATTTACAGATGCCATCCTAGTCCACCCCTTGTTGCGTACGTGCTACAACTCTAAGTATCAAAGCTCTCGTTGAATGTCCTGATGTCTTGTCGTTGAATGATTGTCTCTCGTTGAGTAATGATGATGAATGGAGAATGATGGTATGTAAGTTTTGAAATATGCATTGTTTCTATGCACCCGTTTATGGATTTTGCCATCCTTATTAAAACTGAAAAATAGAAATTAATCATTGTGTCAACACTGATTCTGAATACACCTTGTTTTTTTTTCCTTAGTGGCGTCGTTCATTTACTTTCAAATGTTCGTCGCACACTGTTCGCAAATTCACCACAATTTTTGGCCGATCATAATGGACCTCTCTCTATTTTTCGAGGGGTTTAGATTGATGAAGTGTTTCCATTCAAAACATCCCGGCAAGACGGTGACTTGAAACACTGAGATTCGGGCAAACAACAACGTTACGCCGGGAAGGTACATGTATTGTGAGCAGGATAGCGGCCTGGATTGACCTTGGTGATTCAAAATGTTTCTCGGCAGCCAATATACCGAGTATAAAAAATACGAAGAACAATGTATTTATGACAATATTCTAATAGCACCTCAGTTTATTATATAAAATTTACATTAGCATGTATCTTACATACACTTATAATGAATATGTACAAAAAATGCCCAAAGATTGTGACCAGCACATTACATAACACATACACATTGAAATTGGAATGATAACATTTGCACATTTGTCAATTTTCATCCAATTACAAATATTAGCATACTGAAATTATGATCACAACTGAGAGATTAAAGTGCACAGGAAAAAAATCCAGTTATTTTCTGTCCTGTTTTTCATTCTAGAATAATTACTTTATACATCTTTACTTTATCAGGTGCAGCTCAGTTTCAAAACTCAAAATGGAAGATTCGTGAAGTACATCAGCAGATCAGCATTTATTTCAATAACTGCTGATGTACTTCACGAATCCTCCATATTTTAATGACTTCATAAATCCAGCATTAAAATGTTGTGGTCGGCATCTCGTGGCTTTGATTGATGCTGTCAGAATCAACTACCAGTCACCATCAGTCGAATCAATATTCGCCAAAAACTGAGACCAAAATTGAAGGGTTACATTTTACTTGCGTAACAATGATGAGTTTTGTAATAATAGACCGTTGTCCATCGAATTAAGCTAACAGATTTACTGCTTTTGTCATTATTTACAACAGAGAGATGATACTAATGGCTATAAATATAAAAATCCATGATTCAAAAACAGTTTTCTCTCTTATTCTCCTAGACAACGATGCTAGAAGTAGAAGCACAACTCACAGAATAGTTTTAAGTATACAGTTGGTTATTGTTTGAGATAGTTTTCAATCCTCCTCCTTGATTGTTGGCGTTGTCAATGACGACTCGACTGATGTCTTCCGCGAACCAATGGAAGACGACGTGATTCCTGGGTCTGACACCTGCCTCGCCTGCCGAAACTTTGGTGTGAGCGGCACACCCCCGGGGTCGGAGAACCTCCGTGGCGATTCTTGCTCAATGATGGGTTCTTGTTCCTCCGGAATGATGCCGCCAATATAACCATCCCATGCGCCCGCATCATCCTGATTCCACGGAATAACCGGCGCAACATTGTCATTTGTGTCCGTAATAGGTCTACATGTAGCATGGCTAAAGGTGAACGGATTCACTACGTCAGATGCAGTTCTCCGTCTGCCGTAAAGGCTATTCGACGGCGGAGGAAACCGGAACGGGTTAGGTTGGTATTTGCGGTACCGCTGTGAAGCATTGTCAAAGCTTAAACTCCTTGGTTTCTCATCACGTTTTACTCGCACCGACTCCATTACTGGCAGGCTCTGCGCCTGATGCTTTAACTTTGGCGTAGGGGGCCGATCCGACCGCCATGAGCGTGAACCTACATTTGTTTTTAGCACCAATGGGTCACTTTCCATTGAAGAAGTACCATCCGTTTGGTCAATGGAGTCGTCTATTGTCGGGTCCTCACTGCACAAAGTTAGCTTACTTTTAGCTGATTTTAAAGCATCACAAATTTTCGAGAAAATGCTTGTTTTTGGTTCAGGTAATTGTTTGTCCGTTCGTCTGGGCTGGTTGTCTATGAGCTCTTTCCGGCTTGCAATGAACGCTTTAGCTTCCTTGTCCCAAGCAGAACGATCCTGAGCTATCTGCAAGAGAAAAAGAGGCGGTTAATAATTCTGTTGAATAGATACTCATAAATCAGTTTCCTTTCTACTAAAGGCTTTAAAGGTCACCAGGAATTGTCCTTTTTTGTACACTGTTGCTGGTCATACTTTAATGATAGCTTTGGCGACTGTTCTTACCCAGAAAGACTTTGGCTGCGTCGCGTTGGTCGGTCGCTTGAGTGGCACCATCACGGAGGGCATTCCGTCCACAGTTTGGAAACCATTCATGGACTTGATCGAGGAGAGGTCAACGAAACATTCACCGGCGAAGTCGTCCTTCGTCAGCCTGTCGTGGTCCATTATTATGAATTGGATGGCACTGCCTTTCTTTTTGAGAAAATCTTTTGGCACGTTTGGTCTGCAAAGAATACGGAAGATAAGCAAAGGATACAAAGGGTACTCTATGGTAGATCTAATATTGTTTATTACGTTACTTGGTCGCGATTAACTATCCAACTTCAAGTTTTTTCTGAGGACACGACCCCCAACTCCCTCCCCCCTAATTTTGAGGATCACACCATCACCTCTTAAGGTTCGGCTGCACTGGCTTTCCAAAATTTCAGAATCTGCCACTCGACCAAAATGCGACTTCTGGTATGGACCAAATGAGTATTCAATGTCTTGATCAATACACGACTATTATGTTTCAACTGCTTTTTCTACTTACATGTGGAATGTTTGATGAAACTCTGGGTCAAGTGTCTGATACTCAACTTCGGTTTTTTGCTCCTGCGAGAACGGGAACAACAATGATGGTACCAAGCGGAACTTCACGTAGGGGTCGCTCAGGCCGCTCAAGTCAAGGCCAGGCAGGTCTGTGGCTGAGATTACTGAAGAGAATGGAGCAGAAATTAAATTTTCATGTTATCGAATATGACATTTGCACTGCTCAACCAAAACTACAAATCGGTTGCTAAATCTGCAGTGCTCTCGTAAATTGTTTATATAATTTTATGTTTCGGGATTGGCATAACTGTTGTTGCAGTTTCCTGAGCTATGCGTCAGTTCTCTAGCAGCCCAAATGCAAAGGACTTCCCAGTTTGGTGAAACCTAACTTGACACTATTGACTTAGCGCGTATGCAAACCAGATCGACATCATAAAACGAAATTGGCATTAGATTCACTCACTTTTAACGTATATGGTGACATCTCCTCGCGTCTCTTCCATGTAGGCAAGTTTGACGAATATGTGACCAAAGTAATCCAGAGGAGTCATCTGAAATGTAAAATGAAGAAAACTTTAATGTCATCGTTGGACTTTCATACCTAAAGTAGTTGCATTGAATGCGTATGACACGTTCTTATAGAGCGAAAAGATGAACTTTCATAGAACGTGGCCTGAGAAACAATGTCATTACCGTAAGTGGTCTGTTGATGTGTTGTTGCTTTAGTTTCTATTCCTCTACTCGAATTAACTTACCATATTTTCAACGGATGACAATCGTTCGTAGTAGTCAAGCACAAGCTCCTCGGTTTCCATTGCATTCAGCTGAAGCAGCTCTATGATCTCCCTGTACATGAGCGTGGAGAGGGCCTCTTCGCAAACCCCAGCCCGGATGAAGTAGGACTTCAAACTGGCTAGCCGGCTCTGCATGCACATGTAGTACTCTGTTGGACGCTGAAATGTGAGGAATGTACGATATTAGAAAGAGAAAGAATCGAAGTTTAAGTGAGTTCAAAGTCCATGTCCTTAGCTTGGACTCGGTAATCGAGATATCAAGTTCCCACGTTTCAATCAAGTGATTTTTTTCGATCGTGGCTAACGCATCCGATAGCCTAGCTGGGTCAATTAAGGTTACATTCACCGACTTACCCCTTTAAGAAGCTTTTCCTCTAAACATTGTAATGTTGTCTTCCAAAGTTCTTCAAACATTGGTACCATGATAGCGTCAAAAAGTTTCTTGTTGACAGTTCCGAGGTTGTTCTCAAAATACTCAAGGAGAGGATCAATAGACTGAAGAGGAGACAATACAGCGTTAGATGTTAGAATGAATTCATGCAAATACAAAAGGCAGAGTCCTATCGTCGTGAACGCGATATGATTTCATCACAAACTGACTTCGTAGCCACGCAGAAGACCTGACATCGAAGCTATGCAGGCTTGTGCGAGAGGAATACAGAATCAAACACGACCCAACTCCCTTACTATCCATGTTAGTCACCAGAAGAAGACCAATTTTACCGTTAGTCCTCCTATGTGTTATCAATAATACCAAAACACATTACTACTTACATTCATCTTCTCTGGTTGTGTCTGCGTGTAGAGTTCAGTATATTTACTGATGTCCACGCTCATTCTACTGGTCACCTCCCGCAGTAGCAAACAACTCTGCATCTTCACATCGTTGTTGGCGTCCTTGACCAACTCGGACAAAGTGATCAAGGCACGCCTTCCGACCTCTTCCTCCTCGTGGGCTATGGAAATCTGTTCAGCTACGTCCTCCCATTGAAGCAGACGAGGGAGATCGTCCAGGAACTGCCGCACGTGCTCAATGTTGTTTAGGGTGATGCAAAGACGTGTTGTCACATCAAATTGGTCGTTGGATCTGTCGTAGTAACCATTTTTTTCTAAGATTGTTCTGATTTTGGCGGTGTAGATTCTTGTTCCGTCACAGATAGTCTGTAATGAAATAGAATGACGTATGTATAAGAAAAACGCAGACACGACAATACCCACAATTAATATAGATCAACATAAACTATATCAAATCACTCTATATCGTATTATCATAACGTTTAAGAGAAATCCTCCATCCATACATTGAGAATATACGTACTCGAAAAACATAGATATGCGGTACGAAGGTTTTTCTTGCTTGCGCAAAGAATTCTGAGTTCGGCGTCTGGGGATCTTATTATACTCTATATATAAAAAAAACATGATATATAAGGACAGCCATAGATTTCGAGCTTACATCTGTTAGTTTTGTGACGCCCATCAGGTTCGTGTCCGGACTCACATATTCTATCTGCTTCCACTCATTGATGATCTGAAACAAGAAGAATAGAATTTAAACAAAGGACTAAATGATTCGGTCATGTTAGCTCAGTATTCAAGACAAGCAATGACACCCTTCTCTTTACTTGATTTAAAAACAAATTATACCATGGTTGAAATGGAAATGCTAAATGTACGTTCGATTCTCTTTCCACGTTTTGTGTCGAAATCAAATATTGTATTACCTGCGAGAAGCTGTGGAGCACATCAACAGATGAGTTTGAAAATTTCACCAGTTCTGTGACCTGGACAACCTGAAATTAGAAATGCAAATATTGGAATGAATCAGTTTAATGTCAACGAAAAAGGACTGTCCTAAACATTTTTCGTTTGTTAATAGCAGCAGAGTGAAAAAGAACAAGTTACACATGTATATGTTGAAATATTTCGTGACATTTTTTGGTAGTAGTGAAAGGATGGATTGCAGATGCTTACGTCTTTGTCAATTTCAAGAGCTTTCTCCATTCTGCGGATAGATTCCTTCCTGAACATTTGAAGCCAGAAGATGAGGGCATCGCCGAACCACATGTAAAACTTGGTCAGGGAGAGCTTGAACACTTGTCTGCAAGAGAAATAAATAGGAAATAACAAAGCAATCTATATAGGGCAGAAAATTAGGAAAGATGCTTGATTCGGTGCCTTGCCGCATGTAGTTGAATCAGCTGTACTTTCCACAGTTTAATGAGACGACAGCACCATTTGAATATTCATAAGGTGTGTCCGTTTTATTAGGACTTTGAAAATCAACTCCTCGAGGTATATCCTGACGTAAATTTAAAACAAGTTTTGAGGAAAATTAATTGAATACTGCTACATGAGAGAAACGTGACCTCAGAGTTTCTTCATACCTTTCTGTGACGTTTTGCTTCAATTGAAGATAAATTTTTCTAAGGCTGACGTAGAGTTTGAGAGATAGAGTACAACTCTGCTGGATGTTTACGTGAATCTTGTGATAACGAGTCTGATACTTGTCCATTGAGATCATTAGTTCTTGAGTAGTGGCACAAAGCTGAAATTGAAGAAGGAAAGTGTCAGGTTTCAGATCATATGGTTTGATTGTGCTATACAATGTGATGTTATGGAAATTTTAAAAATGCATCAACAGCTCCGCAGCAGTTCCGATTTTTTAAAGCACCAATACAATTTAGGAAGTGACTACTTGGCAAGCCCGGCTTACCAAACAGCGACTTTTTCTTGTCCTGAGTGGAGAGCCGAACTCATTAATATTAAAGTAAAGTCTCCAGCTCGCCAAACAGGGTAGATTTTTTACCTGTTTGGCCAGCCCGGCTGGCCGAGCAGGGTGGCTTTTTAGTGCTGTTTGGCAAGCGGCTCTCCAAACAGGACAAAGGCCTGTTCGGCGAGCGGCTTGCCAAATAGACCCGGCCTACAATTTGTCTAATATATGTTTGGTGGGTTTTGGGGCAAGGCTATAAGAATTCGTACCTTCCCGTCCAAAGTCAGTGAAACAATCTTGAAGAAGTCCACGTCAAATTTACTGAACACCTGCGAATAGCCGTGGCCCGGACTGCAAGCTTCGGTCACCTCGCTTATCACTTTCAGCAGCTGCCTGGTCTGAGGGATCACCGCATCCCGGACATTGGAAATGTTACTGACTGTGTCCAGTTGGGCTCCCAGCCATTCTTTGACGTCAGACTGAAAAGACAGAAAGCTTGGTCAGAGAAAGGTTTTGCGCAGTACCTCGTTAATGCTGAAATTGATGATCGGCAATCGTCGGCTATTTCTGGAATCATGCACTGCAGGACGTCAACTTCTGTCGAAACGCCTGTGAGCTACCGATTTTAGTGTTGGGATGCAGACCTCCTCAGGATGAAGAAATTTTGTCGCAAAACTGGCTTACCTGTATTCTCTCCGTCACATGCGTTACCAAAATCTTTTTCGACAACGGTTCCCAATCCTGGCCAGTTTGGATATTGCATAACCGGGAAGCAATACTGAAAAAGAAATCAAACTGTTGAAGAACATTGAAACAATTTCTCGAATTCACTTTTTAGTAAACGAGTGAGGACGATGGTGATGATCATTTCATTTTAAAAAACTGCTTACAAAAGATAAGGAACTTACACCAAACAAAATCAACTAAAAATGCACAATGTGTTCTTGATCGCGAATTTGAATTTCAAATTCTACAAATCCTGGCTAAACTTACTCAAATTTATTTGAAAATTGCTCCAGATAGTTCTGGCTTGGAGGGAATAGGAGAGGAATATCTTCAACACCTCTTGCTAGATGGCGAATATAGTTATTTGTTGCTTCTTCCAACAGACTTATCTGAAATCAAACAACGAATACAGTTAGACACGATATGTAGGTTAACATTGTCTTCTGAGTATTTCGTTCATGCGACATTGTGGTTTATAGGTTAATCGGTGAAACAGTTTGTCCGGCATAACCATTTAACATAATCCAACCTACCTCGTGGTCGGATAGATCTGCCCCAGGGCACCCGCCCGAGGCTTCGCCCCCTCTCGGCATGTCCAACTGACTGGAGCACCATGCGGACTCGAAATTCGTTATTGCTTCGTGTAATGCATCCTTCTTGACTGTCAGGTCATTCTCATCAATCGCCATCTGGATCAAGCAGACAACTTTCCTAAAATAAACAAACAAAGACATTTAACTATGTACTGGGAGCCTGATTAATTTCTGTCCCTCTCAGTCAAAGCCTTATCAGCTCAGCCAAATACCTTTTCTTAAATTTAAAAAGAAAAAAATATGTTTAACTGAATTTATTTAATTGGTAAGATTATTTTCATTCATTTAAATAATGTATTACGATCATATTGAAGGAGACGAACATAACTAATGACCATGATGTTTAAGATGATACAATTTTAAGACAATCATGACGGAGCTAAAATATTACTAACGGCAGGCTGGTAACGGTAAACCTGTTTGGAAAAATGGGAACAGAGTGAAAACATAATCATGTATTATTCATGTATTCATTATGTACTTACAATAGCTGCTTGCTGACATTTGATATCTCATGTGGAACAGAGAAGTAGTCCAGAATCAGGTCGACTTCCGGCGAGAGTTTCCCGTCATAATCATTGAAATTGACCTAAAAATAAAATGAGATACGTTTACATGTAGGCCAAAATTGTTTTTTTATTGCATGTCAATGATTTTGTGGTTTAACTTTGCCTGGGGATTGGCACTTGACACCGCTTAGTATTCATTCATCGTTATAGTCGTGGAAGTAAGAAGTAATAGTAAAAGTCAGAATCCCATTCTGACTTCGACAAGGATGGGTTACCAGCTATACATTTCTCTTCGTTGTCGTGGTAATATAATCGTTGTCTTGTGGGTTAAAACACAAATTAGATTTTTGTTTCGAAACCATCCACCAAACATGATATACATGTACTAGTTTATTGTATTGGCAGCTGTTGGATACAAGTGACAGCTGTTGGATAAGAAAGACATATACTAGTTTCTTACCTCTGCCTTTTTAGCAGCTTTTTGGTGGAACTTGGCCATGGCACTGTGATACTGGTCTAACAACACTTGATGGCAGTCCTGTTCGCTTTCCGCATCCTCCTTGAAACAAGAGGGTAAACTAGAAGATTAATCTTTCCCATTAAAACGCACCGAGTAACAATGGTACATAGTACAAAGATTACGAGAAAAGTCAATCAAGGGATGTGTGAGTGACAATATATTACATGTAGAATATATATACAGTATGTATTTTTAAGAATGAATTCCTACCTTACTGTATCTAAGCTGAAGCTGAAGTTGTATTTTTCCACCTTTTTTATTTGATTTATGCTTTGTGGTGAGATCATACCAGGACGTTGTGCCGACTGCCAATATTTCCTGTAACAGAATAAACATAAAAATTATGATACTCATGTCAAGATAAAGAAATCAATAAAAATCACCAGTATTGCTTTTAAAATCTGTAAAAGGGTTTATCAGGTACCACGTTTAGCGCAGAAGTAGTTTAAGTTCAAGGTTATTTCAAGTTTACTTTACTTTACTTTACTTGTCGGGAATATTTCTTTACCTTTAATGGTATCTTGACACTCCCTAGCACATCGCAGTCTTGTGATTTCCCATGCTCCAGTGCATGTTTAACGTGTTTGAACATGCTATGGAGTCGGGACGGATCCTGGTGGAATTTACTGTTCGTTGCCAATGACAATGTGCTCCCCTCACTAGAGGAGACGTACACTTCTAGCACCTCTGAGGCAAGATCTTGGACATCTCTGAAAACAGTCATCAAAAGGGAGAATGAATCATTTCCCAAAATAAATGAAACCGTAGCAGGGATATTTAACAATCGCATCGTAGTATAACGTGTAGACGGAACATAACCCCCGAGTGATAAGAGACAGTAAAGAAAGGCTTGATTCTCAGTAATACTGAGAATCAAGCTAAAGCTATACTTATGTCATGGTCGTAAAGATCCCGTTAAGACATCAACGTTTACTTTTTTTCTCATTGATGAACGAAGGCGACATATACATTCTTGTTAGGTTAACAATTTCATGAAAAAAAATTGAACTTTTTTTTCATACCGTTAAATATACAACCAGGAAAAAAAGAAATAGTAAAGAAAACCTCCGAAGGCAAGACAAAGAACATAACTGTTTACATAACCAATATCCTGGAAGAGTCTGTTGTTCCTGGCACATAAACATCACCCATAACCTTATCACAACAAATCAAAAAGAGACACACTGTCCTAGAAAAATGCTGAACAAACCAAATCGATCTTCAACTCACATTTCAAACTCTTCATTCCACATTGGTTCAGATGTTTTCTTTGCCGTCTTTGTTTTCTTTACGTCAGCCAGCTCGAAGGAAGAGTTTTTCTTCTGTCTGATGGGAAGACGAGGAGAGCTAGACGGCGTTCCTTTATTACTCTTGTGGGGCCTGACAACACTCAGGAGGCAGTAGGGGGCTGTTGTCACTGAATAAGAGAGATAATTGTTGAAAAAAACATTACGATGCTACTAAAATAATCATTAGGTTCGATTGTATTCGTCATCTCTCCCATTTTCTCTCAAACGTAAAGTGTTAAAATGCGTGTTTCTTGTCTTCCCCGTTCATCATGCAATTATCTCTAATATCATTAATCAACCAATAGTACATGTAGTTGCAACCTCATCAGCATCGTTGTCATACCCCCTTTAGAGATATTTACAAAGTTCCGACAAAGCGTCTAAGGAATATAATCTCTTAGATCATGCAAGTAGAGACAAGGCTACATGTAAAGAGGGATATTTTTATAAAACAGGATGTAGCAGGATTTTATCATTTCCGTGTTATCACTACGGCCTCAATTTGGCGGCAATTGGCTCGAGGCACTATTTATTTGCATTTATACTTGATTAAATCATCCTTCTATTAATAAATACATTTTGGAATTTCCCTGCACCCGGTCAAATTTGATGTAATCATCGACACTCGAATACATTCATGTGTCAGTGTCAGTGATATGACAAATTTCCTGTCGCAAAAACTAGATTGTAGACGAGGGGCATGAGTCTCAGGAAATACTCACCATGTCCATTTAATGATGGCAAAGCTTTTGCTTCGATTACCCTGACGTAGAGCATAGCAGTGTTGGTATTCATCTGGAACAAGAAGGGTGACATGAAAAACTGTCTCAGAGGAAGGGGTAATGGGTTAATGGACATGCAGGAGTGGTAGTCACTATAATTATATACCAGTACGGTACATTGTAAATGTATTCTAAACAAGCGTACTGGCGACATTGCCTTAAAACTGATACTTAAGCGCCAATACTTTTGAGCCCATGAGGAGCCACATTCTTATCATTAAAGCAAATACATGACCTTGATAGATTGTTATTGCTGCTTGTCAAAACATGATTTGACTTAACGAAATGATAACTTGATTGAAATTATTAAATCAAGTATAAAAGTATGAAGAATATCTCGGGGGGGGGGGGGGGTAAACGAAAAACATGGGAATAATTCCATGACGATATCCTACTGCGAACAATTAAAAAATTAGGGAAAGCAGGTGTTTAATGGAAGTATGAAAGGATTTCATACCCATGACAAGATTTCGAGCCCAGAAATTACTCATTAATGGACTCCCTGTTGGGCTCTAAGCGTTACGACGTGACGACACTTGTGAATTTGGCCCCTCCCGACATGAATGCTAGTTATTGTAAGACAGCAGGGAATGCGTTAATTAGTAGGCAACAAATGTTGAGAAAAATAATGCGGTCAGCCATCAATTGCAACCGACAGTTGCGCCACGTACCTTTTTGATTTTTTCTTCTTCTTTTACCCATCCTTCGTGGGTCATTGGATCGACTTCGTAGATCTGCAAGCGGAAATAATTGTTTTGACGACAAGAAAAATATACAATATTTTTTTAACGAATAGCATCGTAATTTGGCTACCCCGGGTCCCTGCTGATTAATCATCAGCATCATTTGGCCGTCGTCTCTAAACGTAAGGTGTTGGTCCCAAAACAGCACTGTAGAATAAATGGCGGAAGTAAGTAGACCAACCTCGTGTGGATCTTGACAAGAACTATCCAGTGTTCCATAGAATAACCGATACCGCGCCTCTGCGTCACGCCGAGAGAGTGGTTTGTATTCAAGCATGGGGCTATCCCAGTGCAGAGGACTACCAAAATCACCAACACCCCCATCGCGGCAAGGAGTACTACATGAAGGTTTTAAATCCCGAATGATTGGTAACTTAAGAGGACTATCCCACAAATCCGGCGTATCCAAGAACGAATCGACTGAGAGACCGGGGTGGGGTCGCGGCGTATCCAGGAAGTTGAAAAGACCGTCCCAGTCATTGCGGCTGTCATTGCCTTCGATACTGTCATATGAGTCATGATCTTCCATGGTGACAAACATACTGAACTGACCTCTAGTTAAGGTATATGGTCATATAAATACTCATCCCAGGTAACGCAATTACATGTAAGTATACATCCTAATTGCGTCATTGTGATTATGAGTGTTGTGTGCGCCCTCCTAGAGAATTGCTATAAACAAAGAGTTCAATCAGATGGATTGGTATCCAATCAGTCGTGAGGTGAAAGACTTCACCCGAGACGCGTGACATGCTGACCCCCAGCAGATATGCCATAATTCCCTGTCATCATATTTGGTTTTTCGCACCACAGGAGGGTCAAAACACGCTGTGTGTCTGAGAAAGTTAAAGTAATGTGAAGTTAGTGTTTTCGGTATTTTAATTCTGCCTCCTACAACGATATTATTTGTGTTTGGTTAATTTAACACATTTTATGGCAGCCAAGTGTTTCTCACGGTCAGGGTGCATGAGTCGGCAGGCTTACAACCACCTGTTACTCAAGTGCCAAGCCCAACAAGCAAGGCATCTACAAAAAACCACTGCCTTCTGGCGCGATTTCTCGGGCAACACCACTGGCTGATCCCTTTAACAGACTGCCTGGTTGTTTGTACAAAAATTGTTGTAAATTGATTTGCTAAGAAAAATATAAAACATGGCGATGTCACGGTGTTCCTTCCGGTCAAAACATCTGATTATAGAAATCAACAATTATGGTCATTTGGTCATGATACCCTCAGTGTCAACTATTTTCATATACATGAATGCGTATTTACATGAATATTTGGGTAGTTAGATTACATTATTCAAACATTTGAATACTACCGTGCATATATCGCGTGGTTTCATCATAGAAAATCTTGGTAACAATCCAAGTACCAATCAAATCGCCAATTAACCTGTGTTTGTGTATATCGATCACGAGGTCAATCACGTGCAATTATCGAACCCTAATTTGATTTCAATGTTTGGAATGTAAGTAACTACGACTATCTTTCGAACAAGCTAGAATGCCAGACTTTAAATTGTTGTTGTTTGTGCGGTATTAGCGTCACATCAGAAAGCATTGACGATGTCACGGTGGTAGTAGCCTACTGTTGACGAAGTGGCATGGGCACCCCCGATACCAAAATAATCGAAAACAGCATGAACTCTCATTCAAACTTCACGACAAATCCAGCAGAGGAGGTAAACACATCATCACAAGTATTATAGCCGAACGAAGCTAGAATTCGGGTATAGACTTCCGGTCATGCGGTCCAATCAGAATCGCTAAATTTGATGTGACATTATCTCAGTGACATGATTGTTTCTGGGTTTGGGCTTGTGTTCTGCTACATTTGATATCTTGTTTTCCAATGAAACGCATCTTTTACTTACCATGTGTAGCCTATCGGCGAGATTATGAGAGTGACCAGATCTATAACCGCTATGGGCGCCAAGGGGTGATACCAGCGTCCGTAGAAAAGAACGGTACGTGGCTTCATCCTGAAAAGGAAATTATATAAACAACTTTTAAAATCACTTGGCTCTTGTATTCTGGTAGATGAAGTACATGTAGTTAAAGGGGGTTCATAGGCATGCAGGAGCCTTCGTCAAGCACTTCCTTGGAGCAAATCGACTGGAATCTGTAGAGATGTGACGCAACCTACTATACACGTGGAGAAGATATTTCAGTGAGCCACTCGAACTGACCTTGGTGTCCAAGTTTTCGAACGAAGTCATGACTGGTGACGATAAACTGTCATCAATACTTGAATGAGAGCCGCTGGACGCGGTGGATGTCTTTTTCTTCCTTCCCGAGAGTTTGCGTCTGATGCTTGAGGTGAGCGAACTTGATTTTCTGATGCTACATTTGTCACTCTCTGTGGACATCTTACGAGAACTGCACCCAATCAGATCTGAAGAAAAATAAATGTCAGAGATGTATAGGCCTTGTGCCCTCAAGCGAACATATTTTATGCCTTTCCTTTTTCAGGACATCTTACTCATATCGCCGAGAGCAGCATCAAAAAGTACAGCTGTTGTTCTGAACGTCGCAGCTGTCAATTTGTCAAATGCATTGGCGTAATGGATATTTAGTTTCTGTCCATTGGATGGGTGATCGTGTCTTAAAACTGAGCCCGTGTTTCATGGCTGGAAATGTTAGCTTTCTTACCTACCCATATTGCCAAGTGACATATCCCCTGCCAGGGCCACGGAATGTCGTATCTATTAAAGTTTATGCAGATTTTTTTAGCATAATCCAGAAATGCCAATAATATATGTGCTTTAAAAGTTACAAATACTGTGTGTGGCTGTAATCTGCCAATCTCCAAAGACATAAACGTATTGAAACAAATTGATTGCTGCACTTGATGAGTGTAAAGATTAGCCAATTAGCTCATATTCCTTTGCGAATTTTCAAACGACTATGCTTTTCATATTTCAGAAGGAGTGATATAGGCATGAGAAACAAGTTCATATGTTCTTGGGCTATAGGTCAAGTATCTCCAACCAGACGACAATGGGACAGGACATATAATCTTAATTAACATATTTAAATAAACTGAACGAATGAGAGCTTGACTCTTTTCAAACTTCCTCACAGATTGCCCAAGGAATTCTGAAGATGTGTCATTCATAAAATTCTACGTATTTTATCGTTATGTAAACATTATCCCTTAATATTTATTGACCAAATCATAATATTTTACAAAGTAAACATATGATCACCTGCTATTGATAAAGATTCCGTGAGTTTGTGAGCTTGTTTGGTTGGTACACAGGTAGTACCATGCACCTCGCATGCACACGATATTGATTGCACGGGATGTCACAAGATTACAATAAATAATTTGTTTATATAAATAGTTTAAAAGTAATTGAAATAATACCTAGCAAAAATAGTGGCGAGATCTGTACGTGTAGGCACTTTAATCTACATGTATTTTATGCAGAAACTTCTTTCAGCGCCGTCAGAATAAGGAAATACTGGGTGTGTTGCATTTACAATTTATCTGCACTAACAACTTTGGGCCTTACCATGAAATGTTAACTTTGGACACATTCCAGAACATAGGTACTCCTATTTCCTGTCAGTGGCAAGTCTTAATGAATATCACCACGAAATAAAATCTAAATATAGTATATACAATGCTATTATAGTAGTAATTCCTTACAAGACAGTCGGAGCGTACTACCGATATATCCGAATTCATTCATTGTACTGTGAAAGTAGGTTGGCGACAAAGTGTTATAAACCCAATATTAATATTATGATAGTGCTGGGTAAGGTGGTTTCGAGACAGAGAGAGAGATTGCGAAATTTCCGGTGCCATACCGCGATTGGTTGGATGGAGAAGCTAGATGATCTCATCCCTTGACGACCGTTTTGTGTAATGGTTTGCAGTTTGTGAAGAGTCACGACGCGTCATTGGAAACCGGGTCATACCATATGGGAATTGATACTCTACATTTGTAATTCAAAATTAGTGCTATCATGTCTATTTTTGATTCAATTGAAAAATGAGGTTAATTTCTTGATTGATCTGTTAATGTCAGTACATTTGTGGGATCGGGTTGCAAGTTGAGACACGACACACCTGAAAAGAAATGAGTTCGGGCCTTGGAACATTTCATCAGCCTAGGTCTTACCTCATCTTATTTTTCAACCTGATCGATTTTTTTTAACAATGATGCCACCAGGCACTTGTTGGTGCACCGGTGTATATAGCCGTAACCCCCCCCCCCCCCGTAACTTTTCTTTCTAATGGTGCATGTTATCAATATTAGTAGTATCATATCAATTTAAAAAAAGTTAAAACTGTCACTTCATCTTTATCGTCATTTCATGTGTCGGCGGTTTCACGTCATCAGAAATGGGAATTTTATAACCCCCCCCCCCCCACCCCTGTAACTTTTCATTATTATGGTGCATGTTATCAATATTAGTAGTATTATATCAATTTAAAAAAAGTTAAAACTGTCACTTCATCTTTATCGTCATTTCATGTGTCGGCGGTTTCACGTCAATTATCACTACGTGTACTTCCAAGTTGTTACATAATCAGCGTTGGTCAGTGATTTATACGATTGAGTGTCAAATTCGAATCTTAATGAAAATATTACACACATACCGATGACCCTAGAATTAGATCTTGGCACATTGCCATAATATCGTACTACATAATATCGTACTATACATTCAGACTGTGCACACACAAAATTTAAGTCACTAGGTCACAAAAAGCCCCCACCCACACGGCCTTTATAACTGTTTTGGCCCCACGTGTTCGATATTGTAATCAGGTTTGACCCAAAGAACTAAATGTACATCTACTAGTATTTTACGACTTCAGCTTATTTTACTTAATTTATTTGGAGTTCTACACACAATGGGTGATATGAATAAAGACTAGCAAATGCTTTTATCTAAAACTCCATGTACATTTACACTAGACCTTTCTGTACAAAATTGAAGTAAAAGCATTTGCTAGACTTTATTCATATCAGCCATTATCTCCGTTATTCAAGTCTGACATGCCTGTGGTTAAATCTTGTAGAGGTTTAGAGCTTTCCGGCGGAAGTGTTTGCTTTGCGACAGCCAGACACTGTTGTGACGTACCTAGAGACGTATGCGTGTGTATTATCCATACAATCCACAATCGGCCCATCCAATTCCAAATATTTGCTTATGCTACTTTTTGATATATGAATGAATGGGAAGTACCTTCTTATCTTTGATGTGCATAATTTGAGTGCACTTTACAGGTATCATGTAGTTTGGCAACCAGCACTCAGCAAGGACCTCCTCGGTTGACCTTCTGCTGCTCCTTAATCCGTCATGACCCACCTTGAGTCCGGACCCTGAGTGTCAGTTTTTTCACTCCTTTACGTCATATACAAAAATCATTCTCTACATACATGTTCTTGCAAGTAGATTAGACTTAAATTCATAAAGACACTGTATGGACAGATTTTCGACTGAGGAAAGATGACACAGTTTTTTGTCGTGTTCTGTCGTTTATGAATTGGAACAGGCCTGTTCTGGGCCATGGTGTTTACAAGATTACCTAAGCTGAGTTTGAAACCATCTTAGCAAGGTTTAGGTTGCAGTGCATGGTCCAGTTGCCTGTTACCACCTGACTTAGTTTTAGCGCGGGCCAGTTATATGAGTCGTGAGGTTGAGATTTTCACCTTTTTCCGTAGAAAAAGACACGGAGTGAAGTATAGGACGAACAGATGATCTATTTGGTAGATTGCCAAACGGAAAGATGACCTTAAACCTTAACATCGACCGCTCTTGTTCCTAAAATCGATCGGGGCCGCTCTTGACCCATCAACAATTAGTCAATATGGCCATCTAAACTGCGAATGCATGTCAGCTCGTCTTCTGCGCTCCCAAACATTGAGGGAAACACTAAAAATGCTATACACCGACACACGAGACTTAAAACACCACAAGCTTTTCGAAGTGATTGAATATCTCTGACGTTGCCTAGCCGTTGGATTGATTCGACAATCTTCGACAGAAAGCAAAAATATATTACTTACTCCTCTTGCCAAAAAGGGCGAGAGCACTATCTAATGATATTGCCCTTGAAGTCTTGACAGCCATCGTTCAGGAGATCCCCGTAACCCATTTACATCCGAGTCCAGATAGAAAATTGAACTGCCCAGATTTCGACAAATTCCTCGTGGAAGGTATGTTTTACCTCTCCGGGTGTATCCTTTAATTTTAGTTATTTAGGCCTAACCGCGAGTGTACACATGCAACGCTTATCACTTTGTGTCTGGACTGTCCCCCGTCGTGCATTGTTTCGTTGGCATATTTAAGATATGTGGCTTACATATCATATTACTACAATGTCAGCTATGATCAAAAAGCACCAATTAGACGCGGCTTTCATATCAATATGACAGTGGGATTAAAATTGGATTATCGTAATGGAAAACCCATCAAATTATGTGGCTATTTCAATAAGGCGAGATATCCAATAGTAATTATTTCATTTGACTGAATCAACACTTTTTCCCTCGTTTTATTTTTAAATTTTTTTAACGCAACACTATTAGGTATGTCCCTGTACCTTAATACGAGGCCCCCATCCAACCACCCACACACCCATCCACCCATCCACCCATCCACACAGACACAGACACCACCACGCGATTCTAAGTCGGGATCTTATTTCTCTCCGATAACTGCCAGAACTATTTATATACATAGTCGAGTGTTGATAATGTGCGTTAAATCTAGATCACTGCACGACACCCAAGTCACCTTATGTCTATACTGTCTATTCCGGTAAAAGTCAATTTAATAACATGTTTTACAATTTTAGGCCGCTCGCTAACTTACCCCCTCTGACCAGCTCATCCTTCTTACGACCAAGATAGGATCCTCTTCTCGAACACCCGAAACAGTTAAAACCGGGCATAGCCCTACATTCCGGGGCCACGTTGATAAAACGAAAACGTCACGATGTTATAAAGATAACCTTAATAATCGTGACAAGGCTACTGAATCTTCCCATAAACACGAAAGAACTGTATATAACATCATTGCTCTGCATTTCCAAAACCACATCTGTATGTTCCTTTAAAGGAATTTTGTTCACATTCCATACCAAACGTGTTCCGGCGTGACATGGGCTGAGAATTCCGTAGTAGGCCAAGAGCTGTTGTCCCAAAATATTTTCTTCAAAATTTCTTACAATTTCTATTGATAAATGCATTTGATACTTAGCCCCGCAGTAGGCCTTCTGTCATTCCAATCTGTTTTATACATGTCCGCAACATGAATAAGTATGCCTTTTGCAAACCCATAAAATGTGCACTGGATTGTAGTAAAAGCCGATACAAGACATTTAACTTACACACTAATGGATTTTGGCTTATAGACGTGTGAATACCATTTTTTATCAAATGTCATCTGTGAACCACAAAAGCGAATTTTTGGAAAGTTTGTGGTAGACATGTAGTAGGAGTAACGCATATGACTATGCCATTCGTATTTATTCTGGAATGTACCGGAAGTACATTGTATTGTAAATCCAGGGCGTATCGGTGTAATAAAAATGCAAATCTCTCATCAGGAAAGCACTACTTGGAAAACTATAGTTTTAGAAAAAAAACTAGAATCAACTCTGACACGGTTGTTGACGGCATTAACACTGGCTGCACCGGTACCTTTAAACAGAGGCTTGTTGCACCTGTACCTTTCTGGGACAGACTATATCATTCCTTTCACACCGATGAATATTGGTTCTCTTATATCAGTTTACGCCTCTGTTGGACGGTAAAAACCAACCCAAAACCGCAAACCGATTGTCCTCATAGAATCACAAGCCACCTTGTACCCCAGCCTGTGATGTCAACCAGGTCAGATGCATTCAGCCGCTTTTTTCCCCCAACGAAAACTTCCGAGAGACACCTATTTCATCCGCTGCGTCGGAGTGTACCAAACCCGACAAGCCCGAATTATGTGAAAATGAATGTGCCTACCTGCTTTCGGGCCAGCCGATTTATTGCTTTGTTTTAGCACCTGCGTCCTGAGGGGACTTCCTTGATTTACATACGATGGTAATGATAGTTTTCTTGTCAATTTTGAAAGACTGCGCTTTGCGGGTAAAAGAGACAGCTTCCTCGTCAATTGCGGCGACATGTTGATGCCGGCTGCTGGTACGGAGACGATCCTTGCGAGTATGTGTGTGATGCTTAGATCACTGGTGGCACCGATGACACGACGAAACTGGCATCAACACGACCGGCTCCATCTTCCAGTATTGGCATTCAGCGTCTTCAACATCGGCATATCTTTGGAGAATTATTGGGTCATTTGGTTCCTGCTGAAGCTGTCCCAATTGCGGATGTCTGAATGAAACTTGAAAATACTTTCGTATCCTGTAAACGATCTACTCGAAGGTTTATAGATACTGGAGTTCTCGCATTGGGTTCATTCTTTTCAGCTCAACGTATTATATTTAGACTGACATACCAAGCCACATGGCATGTTGGTCGCCAAGCAAATTGGCGGAAGTACGGGAGGGGTTCAAGTAGTGACGTATACGTGTGTAGGGGTGAATGTTCTTTCATGCAAAAATGTGTTTGGTCAATTTGTTTGTATTTCTGGGAACACAAACCACATGACTTGGATTACCCAGTGATCGAAGACAAATATAGACCAACCTTTGTTTGGGGGGAGTGTAAGTGCTTAAAAATTACATTAACTTCTTGTTGACCTCCTTGATCCCCCACAGGGGTCTCTAACTCTTACTGTGGTCGTCGTTTGGCAGAATATGCTTCAATTCTTACCACGGTTGTCATAACTATATACATGGTGCGTAGGCTACGGTCTGGTGCAGTCGCTATACAATGACATTCCTTCTGTCAAAAACGTCACGATGCGGAAACGATGCATCGATGAAAAAAAAGTGATCTGGCAAGAAAAAATGGATAAAATGCCACACATCGTGCTAGATTCGCCGGTGCAACATTGGTTGTTGTTCCCCAGATTGCAATTTTTACATACAATAGAGAAAAACGCATCAATCAACAATGTATCCTTCAGCGTTCCCAAATGATGAGGACAAACACTCAGAAACGGAAACACTCCAAAACATTGCAGCGACTTAGTCCCGGATTCCTTTTTGCATGTATTACAATAACATTGCCGCAAAATGTATGGTTCTCACGCGAAAAAAGGATCGGGACTCAAGTAACTTGCAAAATGACTCCTAGCACATCATCTCAATGGCAATATTGCTGGGCATTTATGGATTGACAGGGAGGACCGAGGATGGGATACTTTTTCTGGTCTATCCTGTTTTGCGGCCCTCTTGACGCTATTAGAAAACTATATGTAACACGAAGATAATGTTTTTGGCGCCTACCTTTGTCTACATTGATATCACCTGGGCTGAAAGTCTGATATCGATTCTCTGGATGCAATAGATCCCTCTGGCATCTTATCGGTCTGAAGGGAATATCTTCCATTCTGTGCACGGCGGGCAGCTGAGAGCAAGTATGAAATGCGATGGGGACAAACTCTCGTGCCTCTCTACTACAAACCCACATGATGGTGGCCCGCCCGCTGACAATTCGTAATGATACAAAAGCGAGATATACAACTTCATTTGAGATATACCACGGCTTTTCACCCCACGCAAACGTGTCAAAAAGAATGCAAGAAAGGTCAATACATGTGGTGGTATGTTCTAGTTTACCATGATATTCATTCAACCATTTATTTAAATTGGCTTGCGACCCGAATTGAATGAAAACTCGCGCGGACCATAAATACAGTTTAGTCGGAACCTTCAGAACACCGTTTTTACGATTTTTCATTAAAACTTGAGTGAATGGGGGTCGGTCAACCGTGTTTTGATGATATCTATTGGCTATGCTTGCTTGGAATGCGATTCATGTGGGCTACACCTTTTTCTTGACCTCTTGTGGTTGATGGATATATCTCAACGAATTCAACATCATTATAGTGATCTGAAGCTTGTGTAAAATAAAAATGTCGCTCTATTTCACACAAGGTAATTCATATCGCCATAGCTTGGCTATTACAGGCAAAGAAATCTCAACCTGGACATAAAAAACCTCTGTGGTTCAACGGTTAGAATGCTGGACTTTCAATCTGGTGGTCACGGATTCGACTCCTCGTGTATCCACAAAAACTTTTTCTCTCTTTTTTACTCTTTTTATTTATTCCTGCACATATAAGTATTATTATTAGTATTATCATTATCAATATCATTGTTATCTTGAAAACCCCGGAACCCGAACTTTACCGACCGAAGACCACACATTGATTTCAGACTCACCAAAACTGAATGTAACTGTTTAATTTCGTAGACATGTCCAAAACCCGCACCTTACAACACCTGCGGAAATCGTTATTAGTGATCGGCATTGTCTCTTGCTACATCGAGGATGAGCATGTAGGCGAATAGGTGCATTTTCCTCCTGGCCACCTAAATTCCACACCCAAGTTCTCCCTCTAAATCACAGCGATGCCTTGTCAATTATCCGCAAAGGACGAGTTGATGTTATCGAAAAAAACTGTCAGTTCGTCGGCTTTTAGTGCTCAATAAATTTGCTTAACCGTGACGTCGATTACCCACTACAGGATATATACCGTAGGGCATTACAAATATCATTGCCACACTATACTGTTCACCCAAGGGACGCTAATAGAAAGCTTAAATGAATTAAAGTGTTACTATCACAAAAAAAAATTGGATATGCCGCATCATGCAGTTACATGTATAGTATGCTTCATTGATGTGCATGGCAACAAAGTAATTTCCAATGTACATAGCAATTCATTGACCGAGCTAAAATATTGGATGCGCACAATGAATTAAATGAATTAAAGTGTTACTATCACAAAAAATTTGGATATGCCGCATCATGCAGTTACATGTATAGTATGCTTCATTGATGTGCATGGTAACAAAGTAATTTCCAATGTACATAGTAATTCATTGACCGAGCTAAAATATTGGATGCGCACATACTGTATAAAAAATAATTACTCGATGATTAAATGCAAAATGGTATACAACTATACATTCTGATTATAGTAACGTCAAATACACGTATACTGATATATGCATTGACTTGTTTTAGAAGTGTACTCAGCACTGCTAATTGAAACACAGGGAACCAGCATACTTCAGATTTTGCTCTTAACTTCGCCGTATACAGTTATGACAGATATGACAGAAAACGTTTCAAAACGTTAAATTCAGAGAAAGAATTGTAATTGGCGATGTCGTAACTTGGTCTTTGATTTCTCTGCCATATGTAATCCGATCAGTATGCTAAAGTGTCTTGTCAGCTCATTGTTTCATTATGGACTGATGGTCGAATTCCCATATGCAGCTGGTTCGGAAGGCAATCGAAATTGTACAACGATGATGAAATATGTCAGGAACATTCCAAGAGTCTGAAAATGAAAACGAGTTAGAATTAGCGAGATTTTGTACCTAACGTCCTGATGCAGTTTGCTCTGATGCGCGGCCAGCAAATACAAATGTAGGTCAAAGCCAGGTCAACGTAACGCTGATTTGACAACATCGTGCCGCCAAAATTGCTACAGCGAGCATTTGTATCAAAGACTGGCAAGAACGAAGTGTCATGAAAGTAACTGCAGCTGCGTAAGATTCCATGCGTTGTTAACTGCATAACGGGCGTACTGCGGCGTTGACAATGTAAACTGAAACATGGACTTGGATCAACAGGTCCGTGATCGCCATTTCGGCAAGTTCATGAGTCGTTGAATGTGAATACTTACAGTAAGCACTGATGGTTTGTTAATAACGAAGAGACCCAGTGCGGTCAATCCTATCGGAGGTCCCGAGAGTTTGTTTATAAAGAGGGAAAGCTGTAAATAGAAAAACAATCCGGTAATCAAAAAGCAATCTAGTTTGATGCTGACTTCTCAATCATATTATACAAAATGACTTTAGAATTTATGATACGTGTAGCAGAACTTTTTTACGAGAAAAAAGCTACCTGGATTGGTGACCATCAACAAGAACCCCAGACAAACTTAAATTGCCAAGAAAAAAAGAAAGCTATTCATCCCTAAAATAAAAAGGAAACGTATACATACCTCCGCGTTATCCTTATTCCCTTGCGTATCCTCGATCTCGATATCATGCAGTCGTGAGAGGCTCTCGTGTGCCTGTAAGGAGGAAAAGTATTCATAACTCAGAACTCAACCGTTGGTGGCATGAAATATACTGTGTTGCATTCTTAGTGACACGGCAAAAGTAGGACTAGAGGCAGGCTAGCTAGTAGGTCAAATTGCATTGGTGGTCTATACCGGTATGTTACAGCTAAATGTGTTTAATTTAACTTGGAGAAAACAAAAATCCTAAGAACAGGCGTGAATAGTCCCGATATGTTGAGAGCTCGGTGACATCGCGAAAAGGCCTGCATGTATACATGTACGTGTAGCTCAAGCTATACAGTCTCCGTGTACTTCTATTTTGTAGCAACTGATCAGGGAGAGAGCGAATGAATTTGCACACCCTCTGTATTATCCTATTCTATAGATCCGAATATATTCACAAGAGAAAGATTGTGATAACTATAGACGCCACCTTTAAGTCTCACTAAAGACTTAACGATATCTTTCATAACGGTTTAAAATTGAAGTTTTTTTCTGAGAGTGTCTGAGAAAAAGGATAGATAAAAGCCTTACTGCTTTGTTGACGGATGCTCCGCTATGCAGTATCACACCAGCGAAAGCCCCAGTGGTAAAGATCCACATAAACTGGGTAATTATTAACTGGGGACTGCTGGTTATCCTGTTATCCCACAGAGAATTGTAGACAAGGAAGATGAGTAGGATCATGGAACATCCGAGGGTCACGGAGATATGAATACCAAGAAAGCTGTCCGCAGATTCGACGAGTTTTGCGACCTGAAATGATGCACAAATTAAAGACGATGGAGAGGTACTCTCGAAACGGATATTGTTGTCTTACCAAGTGTTATCAGGGCAAATATTGTTAACATCGACCCCCCACTCGCGAAACAGCTTTAGGGGGATCGCCTAGTCCTAAACCGGCAAGGGCATATAAATAATGCATTATACTAGATTACAGGGAGCAATCTGGAACGTAAAATGAATGCAGAAAAAAATTGAAATTACCCTCTGGTGCCTTTTCCTGAAACGTGCAAGAAGCCCGCCAAGAGTCGCATCTTCCTTCACTGCATCGTCAAAAGCTTTATTAAAGCTTTTAAGCTCCATCATCATGGCGTAACACAAGCAATGGTTGAATGCCGGTGGCAGACACCAAAAGGCACTATTCACCAGCTGAGTGAAGCTGGCGACAACTAGGCTCACGTACTTTCCCCATTGTGGCATTGCATCATACACCCATTTTGGAGAAAGGATGAAACCAAGCCCCAATGCAATTGTAGTTTCAAGAAAGTATATAGTTGTTATTGTATTCATGGCAATCCAGAAGAGACTCAGTCCGGTCACAATTACCGCCCTTCTTCGCAAATTGTGTTTGTAGCAATGATGTTTCAACTGACAGCAATCGACAACCGTGTGCAATTCGAGTAAAAAGGCTGGTCCCTTTTCATAAACTGCCCAGATTCGGTACATAGCGAAACCACTTCCAAAACACCACACCAGCCAGATTATGACTACCATATGTTGAAAAAACACGTTATTGAAGCCTACGTGTTCCACGTCTATGATGCAGAAGGATCGTGCCAGGGATGAAAACACAATAATGCAGCTACAGGCACTGTAGACCTGCCAAAATATTCCCCTCGGTCCAAAATGGCGGCTGTGAAAAAGTCCGAAAGCTTGCATAACGTACAGCAGCGGCTTGAGAGAAATGTAAGGAAACGTCTTCACCACTTCCATCGGAGCGACTGCTTCCTTAACCTCGACAGTCTCTTCTAATCGTGGACTACATACAACCATTGTGGAGGTTAACTGTTAAGTGTAAGAGTTCGTTTTTTAAATCACCTGTATATATTGTAGTTGTACACGAATAGGTTCTAGACGAAGCTAGCCACATTCATGTATCACCTCAAAAAGCAAAGTAGTCTCCTTCACACGTCAAGTGCATGTACATGTATATCGTCCAGGTATGGTTTTTATAAACATTGAAGAAATCTCGAGATTTGGAGAATTCTGACTGACACTAACGATCTGAAGGAATCCCAAACAAGTTGAAATTGAAAAATAACGTAATAGATATGGTCATTTGAGTGAAATACAGGCGTAAATCGCCAGCTTTGAACGTTCCTGTCATAAATCGGCTACTCCAAATGCAATTATACGCTACTCCTCTATGTCGTTGATCCAACTCTCGGTCGGTGATCAGTTAATGATGTTTGATTAGTTTTCCCCATGACCCGCGGCATATCCTATGTTTGCGTTGTTGCGAACAAATTTCATCTGGGTGGTATTAACAATACAATCTAATTGACTATATCTAAAGGTATACATGTAAATGATATCAAAATAAGCGAAAATAAACACCACTCACTCCTTGATGGTCAACAAATATTTAATTCCGCGATAGCGCAAATTGATTGGTTTTGCCGGATTTTTAATAAGGTGCCAAGTACTGACCTTGCAGATATCATTTACATTTTCTGCAATATTCTTCTATACACTGTATTAGTTTAGTCGCATGTCCAAACACATCAATAAATTGTGTAACGGTGTATAAAACCCAGCATCGCCCCGAGAGATCAAAGCAATATAACCTAGGTGATAGGCCGATCCACGTCATCAGTCTGACCAAGATCCCCGAACGGCAAGTTGTCGTCAAAAGAAGCTATTTTTCCTGGAAATCCGATTCGGTAACCGCTTTGTCTGGGATTCTGACCGGTTTCTCGCTAATCCGTGTCATTTCTAAAACAGGTTTGCGCAAAAAAGAGCACATCTACTGCATCTGTGTGCTGAGGTTAGCCGTATCTCATCCAAGGCTTGTTTCGCTCAGTCTCTGAACGCCAAACCTACCTAATAAATCCGTTCCACATTAATATCCCTATCACTTATAGTCATCATTTCTTTGCCTCGGCTATCCTGCAGTCTGCCATAAGACAGTCTCGGCTTTCGTTTACAGCACGGTCTCTCTTTGCCAATCACAATTATTATTCCTCCCACAGCAACCAAAGCGGCCACAACACATGTCACAATATGCATCTCATATTCGATAAGAATGATTTTATTATCATGGGTATGTCGGAATTGCGCAATTTCTAAACCTAAGGTTAGAACCGCCATGAATCCCAAAGCGATATAAATTGCTATCAGTTTATAAGTGAACCTGATACTGTCCCAGACGCGTTGAAACATTTGTGGCAGCTGTCGCCATTTTCGCCAAATCTCCACCATCACGCAAAACAAGAGTAGAAACGCTTCGAAGTAGCAGAGGAGAGAAAGGTAGAGTGGGTCACCGAATATGCTCGCCGCAATAGCATCCGCTATTAATACTACTGCAATTGCTATGTGTATAAGGTCGGATTTCATTCCAGCTAGATTTGGCCCTCGTCTGACAGAAGAATTGTCCCTCAGCTCGATGACTGAAACCCCCTCGCGGCCATCGCCCTCCTCATTGCTGTCAACAACGAGATTAGTTCCACCCAAAGTGACATTATCCAAACTCGACGCTAGAGAAGAGGCTAGTTGATGCGTTGTCATGTTATCTTAAGTCACTGTCCTCTGGGTTACTGTGAAAAGAAAGATACAATAAAGAGAATGCTGCTTCAGCAACTTTTTAACAGCGCACAACACTAACAGACGATGGAGTGAAAATGAAAGGTGGGTGGCACGAAGGTAAAATCGGGATAATCGAATAATTGTCTATGGTTCTATGTTTTTTTGCCACGCTCTCGAAAGTTAAAACCGACCGTGCCAACATGATACAACCGACGGAGAATTCATTCTCTTCTCGAGGAAGAACAATACCACCCTTTCACTTTCACTTGGTTCGGCTGTAAGCTACATGTCGAGCAAGAAGAAGGCATCTTTCGAAGTCACACGTCGAACGGAAGCTCCAAAGATGTGAAAGAGAGCAGGTTCGTCACCAGAATGTGCAGCCGCGGAAAAGCGCCTGTTCCCGTACTGCTTACTTTAAACGTCCATGCGCATCTTCTTCTTCTATCAGCAGTACTCGTTTGATATCAGCAAGGCGAGAACCACTTTCGAATTACCAAATGAAAATGCTCCTATAAACATTCCTGCAGTATGCACAAGAATACATTCAGAACATTCGCAGCTGTGTAGTCTAGGGCCCATGAGGTTTTGCATGCAACTAGGTCAACGTTATTCATGATGATGAACACTTTGAATCTCCTTACAATTCGCAAATTGAATAGAAACACGACCAAGAATGATAAACAACGAAAGATGACCTGTTCTAAGGCCTTTTTTTCATCGGAGGCCAGAATTGTAGGCTTTGTGTCTAGTTTTCGTCAACACAACTATGCGTAGGCTTTTAAAGTATAGACTCTCTTTCTCCGTCTTGTTTAAATTTCTATCCAGGGCTTGTGCTGAACTGTAACGCGTCTTTTTTTAAATATAATTAATTTATTTTTTAAAAGGACCATCCAAAATAAACAATGTACTTACAGTAAAGTTGATAGCAAGGCAAAATATCATTACTAAGGACTGATTTCGACAAAATACTTGTGGTTATGAAACGATCGAAACTTGCACCATCCAGAGTCCTTGTATAACCAGGGGTTTTCAATACACTACGCCTCTCGATATTTCAAATATCTTTGTTCGTGACAGCGGTCTTGAAATCAACAATGTTATTGCATATTGAGCTCCCAATGGAATTTGTTCTTGACAAGTCTTGAAATCAACAATGGAATGGAATTTGTCACTGCCAGTAATTATCAACAATATTATTGCACGTGAGTTCGTCTTTGCCAGCAGTCTTGAAACTACTGTTACTGCGCATGTAGCTCTTGGTGGAATTTGTTCTTGCCTGCAGTTCTGAGATCATAGCACATCTTGGGGATGTCCATCAAGACGATGAAGCCGAACACCCCGACCACAAATCCGATGAACAGCTTGGCAATCATTGGACCAAACGGAGACTCCAGGGGTGGGATTGGAGCCCTGGCATCAAGGTCTGCTTCGGTTTCATTGCCTGAAAGTTAATAACAATATTCAGTTTGAATGATCCCAAGTCAGATGTTCGATGCTTGATATTCGATGAAAGCAATTTTATTTGCTGATTAAACAAAAACGCGACTGTATCCAATAAATTATTTTATTTACAATAATTATCACCATACATTTCTATTCATACTATGCTGTCGACGATTTTATCGAATACGTTGTATGCCCAGTATGTACATACAAATAAAATTCGTGAAAGATTACTTTTAAATTATTGCTGATTATATTCGTATTTGAAGGTGCGAGAGGACACGAATTGAATCCCTATATTTTTAAAGCTTAACTGACTTTACACTTGAAAACCCTTCGGTATAGTTCACATCTGATTGACATACATACATGTTTTTGAGACTATCGGAACTATTGACATTGTACCTAAAGAATATTCTCATGTACAGTTGTTCTAGTTAAATTCTGCCTGCTCTCGTACCCAGAAGAAGAAGAGTAAATACATTGTCATGATACACTTATTCATGAAATACCATCATATTTATTGCCGTCTAAATGTACATGCACCGCTGCGACTTGTACTGTTGATATTCAAATTCCATCCTCAAAATCGGTTTCTTCCTCCAGTTATGAATAGATCCCGTAAAACCTTTGGTACATCCAGCACTAAAAAAAGTCCAATGATTCCCACAACCACGGCGAGGAAGACCAGCGCTATCATGGGTATGGGTGGCATAGGTCCCATTTCGGGCCTATGGACATGGCGACGAATTTTGACTGAAACTCAATGAAAGTTAAAACATAAATGTCATTTAATAGGTCGTACTTCGACAATAGAATTTAATAAGAATTAGAATGAATTAGCATTTATGAAATAGTTCCCACAGAGACTTGCCCGATACGGTAGCGAATACATGTACCTCGTCTCGCCATCCCGTTGCGTACATTAACTGGCGGTTAAGCTCTTCAGAGGTTTATCACATGTAGTAACTAACAACATTGTATCCAGTGGCAATTTGGCTAAAGACACCAATAGCCTTGATTAGAACCCTCTGTTTCAGTGTCGAATCTTTCATTTCCCGTTGAAATTTCTCAAGAGGTTACACCTCTATTTACACCTCTGAAATGGGTTTTCCAAAACTAGCCAAAATGTTACTAAGTTTGTAATTCAGACAACTTGACCTGTATTCACCTAATTTCTTGGCACAAAGCGGTATTTTCGGCTTCCATGTGCCATCATGTGAGCACGTGACCTGTCTCTCGACCTCTCCAGTGGGAAACTCGGTGGTGTTGTCCGGACAACTGACAATCAATTCGTCCCTGTAGAACGCCGTAAAGTTGGACTGGCTCGGCACGGGTACGTGAGTGTAATACGAGTAGGAGTAATTTAGGCTGTGAAGGCGTAAGGCATCCAGAGTGTCTTCGATCGGCTCACAGGGGTTCGCTGCAAATGACAGAGGGTTTTTGGTTGAATCGTATACTGGCCAATCTGAGAAGCCACTACGACTTTAGAGGAAGCAGCACTGAACCATCGTTAACTGATTGATTTGGCAGATGCAGTGGAGAAGTGAAGAGGTTCATAATAATCGAAAATTGTGCGTATCTTCACTGGATGCCTCACGCCTCCTCTCAGGTTTCTTGAAAACATCAGATGAACGTTTGGAAAGAATGAGTTTCAAGGTAAGACTTTAGTGCTGCAACTTCTGAAGCCTTAGAATCTCCTCACGGAATCTTTTTTAGCATTGCCGATTGTCCGTAGCGTTATCATTCATTCCACACCGAAGGATGGATGTTCCCAAAAGACACATCGAAAAATGCTCAATGCCCACTGGACGTAATCGACACCTGGAATAACCCACGATGTTTGACTTACACTGTTTAACCGTTCTCCATCATCATACGAACATCGCAAAGTAGACAAATTGTCTTCTTGTGATCTTCTGCTTGTCATATTGAGCACGCTGTCAGCGTTACCCTTAGTCAGCCCATTCGTTTGCGTTCATGAAACCAATGGACTACGGGATTCCATAGGTAAAGGATGTGCGATCATCGTCTAATGGTGATGATGTTCTTTCTGCCAAGTAAGTACATGTTCCTGCAGCTTCAACGCAGTGCATCGTGTAGCCCAAGACCCAGGTGCGTCAGAGAACCATGGATGAGGACCGATTACTCGATGAAGATGACAATGACGATCAATGGTGATGACGATGATGATTAAGAAGATCGTACTGATAATAAACATGGCGATATAAGCTGCTGCTTTTTCTTCACTTAAGAATTCATGCAAACGTCTCAATTATTTCGGAGTACTGTGTCTCTGAAATTTATCTTTATTGGGTTTTTTACTGGTACATGTACATGTACTTCGAATTAGCTTACCCTGCTCTTCTCTAAGAAACCTACACTTTTGATCATGATGCTAACGACCCTGATTCCCCGAACGAACGTTCGAAAAGGCTTTGACACAGCCTGACATTACCCGTACCGTACATGTAGTCAAACGCCAACAGTGACACGTGCATCAACATCTCGTCTGAGCTAGTCATATCACTTTGTAGAGCTTCTGTGATATTTCGTTCAGAGCTCCACAATAAAGAAAAACTGGCTTTCAACTTCTTCTTTTTGCTATCAAATACAAGTACCACGCGATGACAAGATGACATAACTTACGGTAACAGACTTTGAACGGGTAGGTCCAAAATCCAGACATGTTACAATAGGCCGTCATGTTGGTCATGTTATTGGGCCAATGGTATCCTTTCTCGCACATATACCGTACAGTACTGTTCCTCTTTTGGTCTTTGCTGTCAATGAGGACTGCTTTATGGAGCTGAGGTGGGTAGTAGCACCATTCTGCATCTACAAAGTACAAGAAGAGAAGACAGAATTAAGAGAAATACAGACCATGAAGACTTTTAACGAGGAGCGGACGTAAAATCGTGAAGGGAGAAGAAGCAGCCGCGTCGATCACGACTCCTCTGCTGGTATGATTGCATTGTTGAATAGTATTGTACACGTCTAAAATCCACGAATAAAGTGTGAGCGATCGTGACAAGGAACTGCCTGGGAATAAATCGCTGCGGCGGCATCACCTCTCTCGTAGTTTGATATAACGATTATTTGCCATTTTGTTAGAGCACACGTTGTTGAAGAAGAAGAAGAAAAAAAGAGAAGGAGAAGAGGAAGGGCAGACTCAAAATGATGCCGACATTATTCAGTGCGATTTCTGCTAGATCAGACCACGGATCCGCTGGGCAGAAACACCGCCACTTAGGTATCACCCCGATCATTTGTATCGAAAATTTACCCCCGCACGGTGGTAGATCCATACTCCATCGTCCACTCGAACGGCATAAGGGCGTCTTGAACAAGTCACCATCTCTGAACCGGGCACCGTCCCAGTAGCATCGGCACTTCAGCTCCGTGCCTACCAGGTCGTCACCCTGGCCTGTAAGCTCTTGTCTCGTTATCTCGCATGATGCGTTGGAGGGGACGTTTAGTTGTCCGCAATGGACCACTAGAAAGAAACAGAGGAGATTATCTCATTTGATCGGGCCGGAGGGCACGCGCTTCACATTCGACTACTGATTACAGCAGACCAATGAACCTCAAAAGATCGAGCATCATGATATTTATCGAGAAAATGACGCACAGCTACCGAACAGCAACAGTTTCAGAGTGAATTGGAAAAAACTGGCCGCTAAAATCCAAAATGGCTACCAACGTATCACTGTAATTATCAGTAGGCCTATATGTAAAAGGACTATGATGATAAACGATAAATGAAAAAAAATAACGCAGTCTTACGATTGCAGGCATGTACAACTCTTCTGTTCCACCTTCCCCGACTTGTACACCAGATGTACTCGTTCTTGATGGCGTTGGGAAAGCGGTGGCCAGCATGACAGGAATAGACGTTGATCCTTCCAACCGGCTCGTGGTCTTCACGAGACGTCTTGGTTGCATTCTCTGCATCCGGCGGGCTCGGACACGTCGTTTTTACTGAAAAGAAGAAGCAACAAAGCAATCAACGTGAGATGTTTACATGTCATCTTTAACTTTCATTGAGTATGCGACTTGCAGTAAAAGTAAACGTATACGTACGTTGACAATGTGGTAAGGTCGGGACCCAAGTTCCCTTGGCACTGCAGGTCGTGTACATGATATTATTTCCGTTAGGAAATTCGTATCCTTTCAGGCACGTGTACACCATAACGTGTTTTACGGTAGTTCGGGCCAAACTCTTGTTTGCGTGTTTGATGTATTGCGGGAGGTCACACCCTTTCTCTGAAATAAAACAAAATATCATATCAATTTTTGTCACAGTATGACATACGCGTAATTGGTAGAATGAACAATTTCTTTCTTTTTGAAGCAATTGTACAATTTTCCTCTGAATAAGGCCACAGGGTGAACTTCCACTGAAGCTGGGCTGTAAGATGGTGATTACGTTGAACATTTCCTAAGGCTTGATTCTACTTTATAGATGTTTTCCTGATTCGATCTTCGCTGCGGAAAATACGCACTTAAAACTGTATACACGCCGGGGCGCGTTGGATCAGTCTTTTGATGATACTAAGTTCGTTTCCCGGCTCGCCGAGGTTTAGTGGACAGTTTGAATTACCATACCCGCTGGGGTCTAGCGTAGCTTTCCCGTTGCCTTTTTCAGGTCAAGGTCATGATATTGCAGATAGTTTTCCTTGAAACGGAGATTAATACGGGGCTGACATCTTACTTACTGACGCAGATTGGTAATGTGCTGGGAACCATCTTTCCTTTGTCCGTACACGTAGCCATGGCATAGTCCTGGTCATTATCGAACACGAACCCGTCAGTGCACATGTAGACAGCAGAATAACCAGTGAAGAAGTCGCCTTTATTGATCAGCTTGAGGTGGTCATGCGACTGGACCACATCGACGCACTGGACCAATTTTATAGTCCGTCCGCCTCCACCTCCACCTCCACCTTTATCTCCGCCGCCGCCGCCGGTTCCTCCATTACCATTCCCCGGGCCTCCACCCCTGGATTTTACTATCGTAGGTGGGACTGTTGTGGTTGTGATTACTGCAAAAAACAAGAAGAAATATAATCATCACACCATCTGGTCACCATCAGGCACAGCTCGAGCATATTGCGATGCCTTCAATGTTCGGCCAGAACTTGTAGTACATGTATATGGTGTAAGCGTTAGGACGGGTCGCAGAGATGCATCGGGGAAAGAGCGCTCCTTTGATTTTCGGCTGTAGATCATAAGAGGCGAAGAAGCGAAGGCTGTTGCAAGATAAAATATAAATCGCGCAGTGCCTGCCATTCTGAGCAAAACTGGATTCGGAATTGTAATTGTATTGGAACTAATAGTTTGGCATGAACATATACGCAAGCAGTGTCTTCGGTGGAACTATAGTGTTTTTATGTGGAAATAGAGTGTTGGGTGGTGGAACTAATAGTGGTTTTTGCTGAGTGAACTAACTTTTATTTGGTGGGTGAAATGTTAGTTTTTGGTGGTATTCATATTTAATCTAACATGTCTACGCGGACGTGTTACATTACATCTGAATGCAGATCTACAAGTGAACAAGGAGATATATCTACAATGAATCAAGCGTCGGTGGAAACTGGAGTGGACCTATGTGGATCTAAGTTGTGCAGCTGAATTTAGATGCCACCTAACATGAACATGAATCCTTGGTTAGATCGATGTTTATGTTAGCTTTAACCTGATGAAGATATTGATCTCCCTTTCGTTGGTTGGTTTGCACTGTTTCCAGTAGATTGGCCGCCAGCATTGTTTCCAGTCGTCATGCCACTTGCAATGTTTCCAAGGGAGGTGCCACCTGCACCGTTTCCAGTGGACGAGCCGCCTTCATTGTTTCTAGGCAACGAGCCACCTGTACTCTTTACAGTGGCCGTGCCACCGGCTCTCTTTCCAGTGGCAGACTCGCCTCCTTCCCTGTTTCTAGAGGCCGTGCCACCAGCAATCTTCCTGGGGGACGTGGCCATTGGTTTGTTTCCAATGAACGGGCCACCAGCACTGCTCCCAGTGGATGGTCCACTGCCACCACTATTTTCAGTGGATTTTCCATCAGCACTGTTTATAATGGATGATCCACTTGATGAAGCTGAAAACAAAATGGTAACATAACACAGCATCAATGGAAATGCTGAGTTGTATGTCCTAGATTGACAAAATGTTCTTCAAAAAAGTATTAGGATGGAATGAGAATTAGCTTTAATCCGCTTAACACCGAATCACTATGTTGGCTATAAAGTGCTCATATCTAAGCATGCATCATTAAAAAAGTTGCTCACAGGAAATGATGACAATTTGTTTTGTTATACTTAAGTCAAAGGCTAACAATTGATATTGAGTGAATGTTATACTTAAGTCAAAGGCTAACAATTGATATTGAGTGAATGTTATACTTAAGTCAAAGGTGAACTGTTGATATTGAGGTAATGTTTGTTAGTATCAATCAGATTAGTGGAAATTTTACATGAGTTTATCTATGAGTAGTCACGAATAGAAATAAACAGTAAGTTGCAAAAAGGTGGATCTAACTACATGTAGCCTATTCAGTGGATTGAGGTGCCAATTGACATGAGCATGGATCTCTTTGGAAAGATCTATGATCATGCTGGCAGTAAGCAGTGCAAAGTAACTGGTGGATCTGAGTTTTCTACTGTTTCAATCTAATCTCGTGCCAATGGCAAACAGTGTGGAAAATCTAAGTGGATCTAAGTGGTCTATTTTAGATACCACCTAACATGAATATAGATCCTCGGAGAGATATATGTTCATGTTAGCCTTCATAACAACCTGAAGATTTCGTTCCCCCGTTAGAACCAGGCTTTGCCAGTGGGTTGGCACTGTTCCCGGTGTTTGTTCTACCACCTGAAGACTTGGCTGAAAATACAATATCAGACAGGAAGACATTTCCCACGAATTTAACCAAAATATATTTTATTTAATAGTGCTCCCTTCAGGTCAACGATAGTACATGTGATCAATGTGTTAAAGTGTGCCAGTGATCTTTAGTGGAATTGCAAACTAAGTGAAAGCTAAAAAGTGGAATTGTCATTTATATAATTTTGTCACGGTTATTCTTTGTAAACTCGATGAATATGAACTACAAGACTTGCGAGTGTCCGTGGTCTAGACACAAAAACGAAATCAACGTATGTAGAGTGATCATGGTGGAACCACGTCGGTGATGGTCGTGAGAATGTGCACTATCTACGTGCCTGGTCGACTATACTGTTGCTCACTCCCATTGTACTCATAGAAATGATGGGATGAGCATTGAGCTCGTTCTTCTTTCTTTCTATCCTCTCTACGTGCAATCTTTCCCTCCCAGGATCAGCTTTCTCTTAAACTTATATTAATAGTAGACTGCCCGGGATGGCTGATACTTTTTTACTTCCTTTAACGATGACCCAAATTGTACATAAGAATGGCTGCGGCTGTAGTACATCGACGAACTCTAAAACGATGTTATCCATCAAAGCCACAGAGTCTTTGCTACATGGGATAAACGTGTGGCAAACTCGAAACGAAATTTCATCGAAGGGAAAGCTGAAGTTGGAACGGAGTCTAACGGACTACCGGAAAGGAACAGCTGGAGAGTTGTGTGAAATACCTTCAGTTGTTGTTGTACTAAGGGGAGTCGTTGTTTCAGGAATAACTGGAAACACACGCGAAAGTAACAATTTTAGACAAATATACGTCGTCAACATGGTGAATTACAACCATGACAACATACAAGCTTACAGAGAGGAAAATTAACATTTGCCGACAAATCTATAAATCATTAGCAGATTTACATGTAGTTTTCTATCAAATATATAAAGAAGGAGGCTAATAGCTAGACAGGTACTTACTAATGCACTTTATGGCAGGCCAACCATTGGCTGTGCAGTTTATCACCCCATCATCCTCAGTATCGAACTTGTAGCCCTTTTCGCACTTGTAAGTTGCCTGGTGTTTGTCCCAATGTGTCAGGTTACCATTCGATATATTGGCTGGTTGTTCTGTGCAAAGGATCTCTAACGAAATAGATAGAAGGGTCATACTTATAACTTGTTTCCAAAACTCCGAAAGAGACTCGGCCAATAAATATTCGAGTCATCAAGCAAGCTGTAAGCGTTACTCCAGAGCACACAATGTGAATATGCATCCACATCCTACATTTTAACCAGACTTTTCCTGAAAAACCGTGGCCCTTTATTTTACTAGAGTAGTCATAGCAGATATTAAAAACAAGAGGGCATTTTTTATTTTGATATAGCCATTTCCTCCCCTTTCTTGCTGACTGAGGACAGTACACTTAACCCTCACGTCTATTCTCAAATTACCTGCACAATTCCCAATCGGAGGCCAGCCGGTTTTGGCGGCACATTTCAGGTTTTTCGTTGTCTTTTTGTCCGGAAAAATGTAACCATTCCTACAGGTGTAAGACACATCCAGCCAGGATCTCTTGAACACGGCATTCTCAACAACAGGTAACTTCCTACATTCTTTCACCATTGCTGAATATATGAAGTGGAATTTCGATCAACCAAAAATGTACTCAGTAATTTGGTCACACCAGAACCTTTTGAAAGATTCTGGTCACGGGCAAGCCACGGACTGATTTCTATCGGACAACCATCACTGCGTGTAAGAGTGTACCAAACTACTGGTGGTAATTTCCTAAAATTTAATGACATGGTTATCACTGCCACATCAATAGAGAGCAACTCGAACTTACTTCCACAAATTTTATCATCCTTCCTGTCTTTTTCGTACTCATATAACCCAACATTGTTCTTCTTCAGATCACAGATGTAATCCTTCAAGGTCTTCCCATCAGCGTATTCAAACTCTTGTTTGCAGGAAACGCGTATGCTTGAGGTATTCCCGGAGACAGTGGCCCTGCCGATGTCTTTATTTGGTTTGGTGCATTTAAAAGCTGTCGGCGACACAAGAGAATGAGAATAAATAACGTTAGGCAAGGGGACAAGACAATATACTAGTAATACAATTTACATGTATGTTCAAAGTACGGTCAGTCATCACCAGCACAAGAAAGAAAACCTGCTCAGTCAACTACAAGTTACAATGGATCAATATACATACAGTAACATTCTGACAGTGGCGTTTTTCCTTGAATTCGAACCCGTGTACTCTCGCTGGCCTTACCTTCGCATTTTTCCGCAGGCGGTACCCATTGCTCTGTTTTGAGATCACACTGAATGATAACTTTCGTGCTCCACGTCCCATCCCGTGCCATCGTGCCATGATGATTGGCGCATTCTACAGTCATTTCCTTAGTCCCCTCGGAATAAAGGTAACGTTTATTGTTCGGCATAGCAGGATATGGCTTTGTACAGGTTATCCCTAGAATTAAAAATAAACATGCGCCTGTTATAGAGCTCCGAGGTGGTGGGTTCGATTTCCAAATACTTCTTCCTATGAAGTCTAATCTTGATAGGTCGAGAAAGCCAGCTGAACTGCAAGCATGTTTCCTCAGGGTTTTCTTAAATTGTCCAATATCGTCTAAATAACTACTGTCGCACATCATCGGCACTCGTCACAATTTCAAAGTACATGTAAAACTAAGCCCAGTTTCTTCACCAACCTCATGTGCAACTATAATATACAGGTAGCTTTTGTCTATAATTGTCTCCTTTTAAGATGTAAGACCAGTCTATATTTCTCCATTACCACCTCTTAATCGTCATCGTCGTCATTAGTCAAGCGTAATCGCTAAATGATTGATTATTATCTGACTGAAACGTTGAAGGATGACACTGCACCGCACTTTACAACGGCAATGACAGGACGTAATATTGAAACTTACGATCGCATAACGTAGCATCCGACGAAACATTAGCATTCCACCGTCCGGTCTTTAGGCAACGAAGCTGTCCGTTAAGTTTTTTTAAATACTTGCTCGTTTTGTAGCTCGGCGGACATATAATATTGATCCTTAAATTCACTCGATATGCGTCAGCAATTGGACGTCCCCCCACCACAAATCCTATTTTTTTCCAATGTTTGGGCGTTTTACATTTTAGAACTGAAATTTAAAAAAAAACACACGGAGAATCATTGTATTAAAGTCCAGCCACTGCTCGGAGATGGGGTTAAAATATGGATAATGCATATACTGAAACGCTGCCGACTTCATCAAACTTGTTTCCCATCGAAATCGGTTGGAGTTCCCCATGCCCGGCTGCAAACGCGCTTCAAGTCTCAAGAAGCCCGGCCCTTATCGTGTGAACTTGACATTGCATTTTGTGCGAATATGGGACCTTACAACAACGTCGGGTGCAAATATCACTCTGGGTCAAACCTTGACTTCCAGGTGTGATCGAGAGAAAGACCGTGTGGTTCCGGCAGGGTGATAATTCAATTTCGTTTCAGCGTACAAAATGTCCCCTCCCCGTGTCTCCAAGAAAACTGGTAATAACTGTATCGAACTCCCGCGAGATTTAATCCAGAAGTATTAGGGTAGCAGGAAGGGTTGGGCGTTTGTGGTTTCTGAGTCTGAGGGGGTTGGTGTCTGTTGACTGTGCTTTAAGAGAGACTAGGCATGGCGCCAGTCTCTCTTAAAGCACAGTCAACAGGCATTTGGTCTCAGTATTTGGGTTTTGATTGCCATGACTGTACCCCTGTAAAAGTCAGAGGAGGAGAAGTTTGGAATGATGAAAGCATTGAAGAAGAAGAAATGTTATTATATATTGAGGAAAGCAAAATTTATTATGAGACTAGAAGGCAGTGTCCTGACTTGATTATTTTGAAAATGGCAGTCTGAACACATTAAAAGGTGGAACATGGCATTTTATCGACTTTGAAGTGTTCCGCAGTTAAAGGGAGACTATAGGCAGCAGCTAGGTAGGCAAGATAAAGTCATACAAATTTGCCAATAGGGGTCAGTCATATCTCTAGGCATGGCGCCAGTCTCTCTTAAAGCACAGTTAACAGGCATTTGGTCTTAGTATTTAGGTACAGAATCAAGGCAGCTCAGAGAGCAATGATTGAACGATGCTTTGGACAAGTCCAAGGATACTGCATCAGTCACGACCAACTTCTCATCAGAAAGCGTCACCACCAGCATATTCAATGTTCAGTTCCAACCTGTACCAGTCCAATGCACGCCTGTCATGGTCAGCAGTGGTCAGCTTAGCGCGATATGGAACATTCTTCTGAAACTCAAGCGAGGGAAGTCTGCTCATTAGCCTATCTCGCGCACTGCTCCTTCTTGTCAAACATCGTAGTGAAATCGTGGTACAGTGGGGCGTCCTCGAGGATTGCAGCTGGTCGGACAGACGTGAGGTGGAATGTGGGCGGCTGCACTTCTTCGTTGATGTGCGATGGCAGATAGCACAGTTGTTGCGTTGCATGACAGCTGAAAGTGAATGTGATATCATAGAACTGAGGCGTTTGCAATGAGACTATAGGTGAAGTAGAAGCAAGGAGTGAAATGGGCCATCTTCCAGTGACTAATATACAGAGTAAGGGCACTGGGTGTTGTTAGATTTAGCATTGAATGTATTCCTCGTACAAGCGTGAATAGTGTGGACATACATCGAGAGGTGAGAGACCCCTATTGACTACTTCTTGTAACTTTATCTTGGATATTATATTAGTATTGAACTTCTAGCCATGGATTATGAAGAAATTGAAGTTGTAGGCATGGAATATGAAAAATTATTCAACGTTGAAAGACATTATTCCATGAGGCTTTGCCGTGATCGCAAAGGACGCGACGCGATTGGTTCACATGCTAATGAGGTATGATAATGATAATTACCTCTATAATGCTACTTGGATAGCGACTGTGTCGTTGATTGCAACAGTGGTGTATGTCAATGTGTGCCTGTAATGTCAATGAAGTATGATGAGGTGATGACGATAGTGCAATTGACTAGGTGGCGCATTTTAGAATCAGCAGTGAGCACTGTGTGTAACATGGTGGAGGCAGCGGAGATAATAACTGTGTCGAAAGTATTGTTATAGGGCCTTCCCTAGGCCCATGGGGTTAAATTTACAATCCACGATTGAAAAGACGGAGTTTGATCGCATTCAACTATAAATCCATTGAACAGTTGTGTTCCTTGGCTTTAGTCAACCGATGACCTTTTGTTGGGCCATGATCGGGGATTGTAAACTGTAAATGTATTATGGACTGGGAGACGGGGGAAACACAAGTGAAATAGACCAAAACAAGTGATTTTGGGGCTTTGGTTTAGACGCATGCCCCACATGCGCCATGCGGGATTATGCGGGATTATACGGTTCATGTGAACTTGTTGACATCTACATGATCTAGTGCCGTTATTGGTCATGGCACATGGTTGGTAGGCCTAATCATCATGGCAATATGTTTCAGGAAAAGCTCGGAGTAAAATGAACTGCCGATGAATAATGATGTTGTTCATGTTTACCATGTTTACTATACATAGCCATAGGGTATGCACTGGCCAGTGTACTGTCTGCACGTCGTCATGGTCATGTACGTGATACCTTGCATATTTTGTTTTTTGAATGCGCATGCTTTTTGGGCAAAATCACTTGTACCAACACTAATGAATAATGTCTTCTTATCCCTATGACTCCATACACAGTGAGGGCATTGTCCCATTCTCATCAAATGGTAACTTATTGTACCGTATTAGGTGGAAGTTGGGCAGCAGATACCTACCGCTGCACGCCTGTCATAATCGGCAGTGACGAGCTTAGCGCGATATGGAACATTCTTCAGAAACTCAAGCGAGGGAAGTCTGCTCATTAGCATATCTTGCGCACTGCTCCTTATTGTCAAACATCGTAGTGAAATCGTAATGGAAAACGTCTGGCTTTGCGCCAGACGTTGAGACAAATAAGTGAAGAACTAGTAGGTAAAGAACTTCTACTTGCGCGAGACTGCTCTGATAAAATTATCATTGCAGAGACTACGGTGACGTACACATATATTTTTTACAATCAAAAATGCCCTCAAAAGACGACATGGAATGATTATTTTATTGATATTTCCTACTATATACCTTCCAATTATCACTTTATACAAATAGATCGGCGTTAGGTCGCATGCTTTTCTTTCCTGGTGACACTATAAAGCAAAATAGTTGCAACCCCGTAAATGCGCTATAAGTCCAATAATAAGTGACGGTGACCCGTTATAAATGTTTCGCCAGCTTCGCTTTTTTGCCGCTACGCGGCGCGTTGGGCCCTTGCGTCAAGGATAAACTTCAATGTATACTGATCTGAGTGAGACTTGGGAATTAACTGTATCCTATGTACAGATTCATGTTGACTCACCTTGACAAGGACCTTGTCTGTGTCCATCCCTATTCATCTTTCCTATTACTTCGGCAGTTGTCATTTTATTTTTGATAACTTTTCCTCCTGACTTTGTGTCGTAATAAAAGTCTCCGTACATGCATGTCAATAATGCAGGCATGCCAGGGATCATTATTCTCGTTTTTTTACAAATTCTTTTAAAATTAAGTTTGGCTTTGTGTTTGAAAGGTCCACGAAAATACCTGTGTACTTTTCCACAACCTTTTACCTCTGAAAATAACACACGCATATACTTAAATATCATCAGCCACTTATAGTTGGGTGGTTCCGGTCAGCGAGTTTTTTTACAGGAAGGTTCGTATCATTGTGTACATTGACAGCCAGAAATTTATTATTAAGATAATTAAGTAAATGAGGAAAAAAAGCAATAAAAACAAAAAGTGCATAATTTTTTGGGTCCTTCCGAGATTCGAACTCGCACCATTTGCCAATGTGCATCGCTGATCTTGTTTACTGACTAACAACACGTGCGTTTCTTACTTGATGACGTCAGGCGAAGTTACTGAGCTCTGATTGGCTGTCAATGTACACAATGGTACGAACCTACCTGTAAAAAAATCGCTTCCGGTCACAATGGATTTTTCCGTTTGAATTAAACTTGTCATGCCAAGATGAAACCTTTTTAACCCATCATATTTCCTTCTTTTACTCTCTAACTAGCTAATCTCCCCGAGAGATTTATTGGATTATACTGTGCCGGCTGTCCAGCGCCATCTTACAGCAAAGTTTGGAACTATGGGCTGAACCATGCTGCAGGTTGGTTTGCAACGTCAGAACGTCCCCAATAGAATAGAACGCATCACACATTAAAACGGATTTGCTTGAACCCCGCGAGTTGTCTGGAAGCTTAGCAATGTCAATTCATTGAGGGTTAAGATGATGTCAACAAGCCATTGGTATAATATTAGCTATATATATATTTCCATCTCAACTTTGCGCGGCACCATTGTTGTTCTTGATAAAAAGACATACTTTTACATTTGGGTATCAGACCCCAACTTCCTCCTTGGCAGGTTGCAGATTTTGGAAAGAGCTCTTTTCCTGCGCCACAGTTCTTCGGTGTGTATGTAGACCCGTTTTGGGCTAACAACCTATCGCCGCCAGGCCAGTCCCTTGGGCAACCAATTTCTAGATGTAAAGAGGGGCAAAAAGAAATTCTATGATACATAATATGAGTAAAATCTAAGTTATGTAAAGCAATAAAAGCATGCACACGATTGTAAAATGTCTACTGTTGGTTTATACTTGCCAGTTTAGCCAAAGTGAACTTTTTTAGCTTTTAGTGAACTAATACCTGCTCAGTTGACCTTGAAAACGATTGGCCCGTTGGAACTCAAACACCTTAAACATGGCCACGACGTATTTTTGTGTTTCAATCAGCTCAAACATGAGCTGGCATTATGACAAGTTCCTCTATGACTCTGAAACATGTCTGTGAACAGCTTATCTCATCCCAATCAACCCCAACGGATTGGGGATGGATTTGGTTTACATTATCACTTCTATCGTGCCCAAGACATATTTGACAGTTACACCAATAGGAGAATCTACCTTGACCTTGGAAACAGTTGATATCACCATGGCTCCAAATATTGATAAGACTTTATTCCTTACACAATGCCAAAATGATGAGATTCACGATAACCTTGACCTTTGACCTTACAAATTCGCCTAATAAAATCCCCACAATACTACGAACACGGGTAGCACTGTACTTCAGATGAACCAATGAGAGCAGGGGTCCGGGGGGGGGGGGGGCAAGGGTTTGGTCGATGAAGTCTCTTACCTTCGTGCTGGCATATGACAAACGCCTGATACGCACAGTCGTGTATCATAACGTTACATCCACTGTCCGTTCTTTGCACTTTCGTCATCGCGGCTGTCAAGCAGTTACCGGCACCCCCGGCCTTTATGACGCTATCGAAACAAACATTCTTTATTTCAGTTCCATCACTGGTTAGCCACTTTCCGCTTTTTTTCTCTGCATCTAGCCAAAATGGACCAACATCGATGGCAGCTTCGCTGAAATGAAAGATTGGTACAAAATAAAATCTCCAAGGGGGGGCAACCTTATACTATACATGTAGTAGTTATAAGCTAATAAAATTAGGGAACTTACGTGATATTCCAAAGAACTTGATAGATCTGCCTTGGAAAGTTGGGCAATGGAGTAGTCATGGGGTCAACGACGTGGCCACCCACTCCGGTGCACTGAGTTTTGGCCTCCTGGAAGGTCCCGTTGTTCATTTTCTGATAGCAGGCATCGCCCAACCTCATCCACTGACCAGAACCTTTCTTGGGTGAAATGCATGCACCCTCTGCAAAAGAAACCCAGCAGTCGATAAGCTTTTAAGAGCAAACGTGCATACGCATTCTTTTTTTAGATTGAAGACTGATGCGATGATATATGTGTACATGTGTATATAAATTTCATCAATGCTGTCACGTTGAAGCCTACACATAGTATTACACGGTCTAAATGCCAAGTTTCACCGCGATGGCATTAAGTCAATGTTGATCTCTAATTGACTGTAGCCTGCAATGTAAACGATACGAACGAATCTGGCATTGTGCCC